>NC_056732.1:336176320-336401320 GCF_019279795.1 Protopterus annectens
CCTATCTCACCTTCATTCTTACATATGGGATCGGCTCCGACTCCGGCCTATTTACAAGCTGGAAGTCTTCTAGTTGGCTCATGGCTAAGTAGGTATCGCATGGTGCACCAGTACAATCCCCAGATCTAGTTTGCCGCGTCGTCGAGTTCGGTTGTGCTTCTGTTTGGCTCTGGCTAAGTTTTGCATTTACTTAAACTTATTAAAAATTTTTTGGGACTGTTTTAGTTTAAAATAGAAAAACTGTTACTGTATTGTTTAGTCACAGCGTAGTTTGCTATTAGAATAGTTAGTCTTATTGCGCCATTTGGTGCAATCCTTGGCCTTTTTGACTTAGTATTGGTATCCTGTGTACTGGTTTTCGTGTCTTAATAGACTTAATATTTGTAGGCACCTTTTGTGCTCTGTTAGACTGTGTGTTAGGCATAAGTCAAGTTTTTTGGCTGTTTCCGCTTGTTGAATTGTTATCGTTAACAGAATGAGGTTCTGTTATTCCTTAGTCATAAGTCTGAGTTTTTTGCGGATCTTTACTTGTTTCATTGGTTACTATTAACAGAACTAGGTTCTGTTTCCCTTGTTAGTATTCCTGTTAGTGTGTGAAATTCCCTGCTTACTGTAACTCTCTAGGTTTGTTTTAGTTAGAAGACCTAGTTTCTCCGTTTCCCTTCCTGCCTGGGCTAGGCCCGTTAAGTTAGAGGACCTAGTCCTCATGGTGTCTTTCTCTTTCCTGCAGGTCTAGGCCTGTTTAAATTAGAGGACCTAGACCTCCCTCTCCTCCTTTTTCTGTGTGTGCTCATCTCTGTGAGAATGTCTAGAGAGTAAGGATCATAAGCCATCTGGCTTTAAGAAGTGTATTAAATGCTTACAGAAGATGTCCCTATTGAATGGCCACAGTAACTGCATTTACTGTTTAGGGGCCATCCATTTACAGGAAACTTGCTTATTTTGCCACGCTTTCAGTCCTAGGGTGTTGCAAGAGAGAAAAAAACAAACTCATCCTAAAAGGTAGTCTTAAACCTTCCTTGAAGATCTGTCTAGCTCTTCCAAGTCTACAAAGGGAAAGTCTAAGTCTTCTAAGAGGCCCTCCCCAGCACCGGCTGGTGTCTCGGAGCCACCTCTCAAAATCACCAAATCAGACAAGTTCACTGTCTCATCGGCTCCACAGAGTTCGGGGCCATCTGAGAGCAGTACTGTGATTAGTGTCGGTTCCAAGTATTTCAGAGCTGACTGCTGAGACCATTTCACGGAGCCAGTCTATGGATCCTCTACTGGTCTCCCCTATATTGAAGTCTGCAATATTGCAGAGATCCCGCTCTCCTACTCTGTCTTCAAGAAGCTTCTCAGAAAAAGATGTGGAGAGGGTAGTGCTGAGACTGTTGAAGTCATCTGCCTTACCTACATTTTTGGCTCCGAGCCAGTCTGTTCCGGAGCCACTTGAGTCTGTTAAACCCCCTTCGATCATTCCTCCTCTGAGCCATGCTGGTCTTTCGGATTCAAAGTGTTTGGTACCACTGGTGGAACCTTTGGCTCCAGCTCCTCCTGTGGCTGTCTCGGAGCAGAGTTCTGCTCTGACACTGACGGTGCCGTCTGTAGTGTCTAGGAGCTGAATCTCCCCGGTCGGCCCCGACGGGGATGCTTGGAACCGAACTTCTTCGGCTTCGAGTCTTCCTCTCGGCTAGGGTGAGTTTGGATCCTATGTCTGTCTCAGAGCTGATGGCATCCTCGGACCCCTCGGAGCCTGGGAGGTCTTCAGAGCCTGAGAGGTCGGCATTCAAGATGTGTGCTGTCCAGATCGTCAGCTCCTACCAAGGGTACAAACACTCTTCTCTCTAAGGCACCTACTTCTGTCTCAGCTCCTACTCACTTCTTGGACAGCATTGATCCTCAGCATCAGGAGCCACTGGCTGGTGGCCCCCACTCTTCAGAGACCTCCCCGGAATATCCTTCTGAGGAGCCTCCACAGAAGACATGTAAGAGGAAGCATGTAGACTTCCAAGATGAGTCTCTGACCTCTGACACTGACCTCAAGGAGTCAGAAGGGTCCCCCAAGTTGTTCTCTGTCTCCTTCGTAGACATCCTGGAGATCCTTAAACAGAGATGCGGCTGGCCCACTGTCACCCCTTCTGATGAGGAGTCAGTATACCTGAAGGCTTTTGGGTCTCAACCTTCTGCCTCTTGGGTGTCTACAGCCTTTGAACTGATGGAGCTAGTTAGTTGGAAGGTGTGGGATACTCCTGATGGCATGGAGCCAGTCCCCAGGAGACCAATTTTTTCTGCACCCCCAGAAAAGGATTTTTTGTCTAAAGGTGTTTCTGTAGATGCCATGGTGGTGGCGGTGGCCACTAAGAAGGAGCTAGCTGAGACTTCTGTTCTTCCGCCGAATAAGGAGTCTCAAATGATGGACAGATATGAGAAGCATATCTTTTCAGCGGCATTTACCCTTAGATCGGTGAACTACCTTACTCACTTCACGAGGCTTCAGAGAGATTTCCTTAGAGTTAGGAGATTCTCTACAAGGTACAATGTACTGAGGGAGTACTTGAGGTAAGGTGTCTACCCAGTTGTCCACCATGAACTCTATCGTCAACTCTTCCATGCGGCTTATTTCATATGCAGCAGATGGAGTGAGTAGAGCAGCGGGTTCTGGAATTTCCCCAAGGCGTCCTGGATGCGTTTGTGTAACTTTGCGGAACCGTTCAAGTCTACCTTTACCAACACCCTCTTCGGTTCTTCATTGTTTGGGCCCAATAGTAAAGGACACTCTCACCCGGTGCAAGCAAGAAGGAAAAACACTCTGCCGTGGGAGTATGTTTTACTGTTCCCTCTAGACCAGGGGTTTTCAACCAGTGTGCCATGGCACACTGGTGTGCCTCAAGAGGTCAACAGGTGTGCCACGAGGTTTTTTTTAAAAGATAGTTAGCCATTTAAAACTTAAGGGTTACTTCACTCACCTGCTGTTTCTGCCTCTGAAAATGTCCATCCACAACCCAACAAAGCCATTTTGCCTCCATTTTATTTTGAATTAAGTTAATACAAGAATGATCACAGAGGCACAGATGCTCTGACTAGCCCAATACACATTGGTACAAAACACAACGCTGCCATCTTGGTTGTGCTCAAGGGCAATATGCCCCTTTTGGTGGAGGGACTAGCAATTGACATAACTTGACCTGCATCAGTATTTGTACAGATGGTGCCCACTCTGTGTCATGAAGTGTAAAAGATTTTGTTACACTGGCTCAAAAAAGAATCCTAGAATTATTTGTACTCATTGTTTACTCCACAGAGAAGTACTAGCATCAAAATCATTGGTACCTGAGCTGAAAAAGTACTAGACGAGAATGTCACAATTGCCAGTTATATAAAAAGCAGGCCCTTAGTGCTGCAAACAATCTTGATTCTATGTTCCCCAATGGAAACTTTTCACATGCAGTTGTTGTTCCATACAGAAGTGAACAACATTCCATGCAATATTAACAACAATGAAATAACCGCCCCAGATTACAACATTATACAAAAAGACAGGAAATCTAGAATGGGCAGAGGAGTAGCTATATTTAAAATCTAATTCTAGACCATGTAGACATAAACATTCCTGAATTTGAAAAAGCTAAACTTATCTTTGCCAAATTAAAAATTAATCCCAAAAAACACATTATTATTGGTGGTTATAACCCACCAAGAAACTATCCCCACTCTGGAAAATGTACTTCTCTGGATATCCAATTCTCTCCCACAAGAAACAATTTTGATGGAAGACTTCAATATAGACTGTCTTAACTGCTCCTCAAAAAATCCATCTTCCCACATAAACCTTCATGGGTTTACTCAACTCATCACCTCCCCTATAAGGACTAATAAATCTTCCAAAAGACAGTCCATTCTCAGGCATCTGTCAGGTTGTCTGCCAGACAGTGTAAGTGACCATCAGCGAACCTTCCTTCTTATAACTTGGAGTCACCAAGTCATTCAGCCCACCTTCTGCTTAATCAGAAACCAAAAAAAATCAACTTAAATAGCTTCATCACCACTCTAAATAGTTGTAACTGGAAATCTCTCAAACAGTTACCTCTTGATGAAGCAGTTAACTCATTCAGCAGCGCATTCTTAGACGTACTAAACTCCCATGCTTCCCCTAGAATTATCAGAGTAAAAGCTAAATATGCACCCTGGCTAATTAAAGAATATAGATCCCTACTCAAGGCTAGAGACAAAGCCTGGCAACAACTTAAAACAATAAACACAAACAATATAGTAAACATATCTAGAACTTCAGAATAAAACCAACAAACAAAGAAATTAGACAATCAACTATTACCAAAACATCTAAAATAAACATACAACCCCCCCCCCAAAAAAAAAAAACCCTCTGGTTAGCAGTTAATAACATACTTTAACCAGGTAAATCCACCACCCCTGCCCCAGCAACAACCCTGATAATATTGCAGCCTAATTTAATAAATTCTTCACAGAAACCATCCAATCCTAGCAAAGGCTTTGACAGTAACTCTACCTCTCTTGCCCCCCAGAACAGTACCAAATCCTAAGACTCCACCTCCCACTTCAACCTACATCCCATTATCTATAATGTAAAAAAATACTTCAAAAACTTAAACCGACAACTCTAGCCACTGACAACCTTCCAGCAGAATTTCTACAAAGTGCAGCTGAAGCAATAGCTAACCAGTAGCCATACTCAAACAATTCTATATTTTATAGCCAGGTACCCATAATATGAAAAACCTCCCACATTCTACCACTATACAAGGGAGATAATTCCACCAAATTCACCAATTATTGCCCAGTTGCCATTTTATCTCCCTTATCCAAAATACTAGAAAGAGTCATGCACACCCAACTAATGGACTACCTTCTCACACACAAACTACTGTCAGACACCCAACATGGCTTCCGTCCCTGTCGCAGCACCACCACAGCACTATCCTTTGCTAACACTAACCACCATAGAAACAACAGAGAATTTTGTATCGGACATCTTTTTAAGACTTATCCAAGGCCTTTGACATGGTCAGTCACAACAAACTCATCAATATTCTGTGCACTCTAAACCTCAGGAATTCCACTATTACATGATTTGAAAGTTATCTTAACAGGATGACTACAAGCCGTCCAATGGCAACATCAACTCTCTCCTCTTCTTCCAGTTACCTTAGGGGTTCCCCAAGGCTCAGTCCTTTAACTATTCTGTCTATTCATTAACTACCTCAGGAACTCAGCACCACAAGCCTCTGTAGTACAATATGGATACACTGATGAGTCCACCCTAATATGTGCTGCTCCTACACTGAAAGACTTCCACATCAAAACCCAAGATTCCTTTTTGTCAGTAGAAACCTGGCTCACTAACTCCCAGCTAATTCTAAATTCCAACAGAACTAAGCATTTTCTTTTTAACCCAAGCAGATTCCCCTCATTTTCCCAGTATTTAATATCTTCTCTAGGAACAAAACTATGATCACCCCAACCACTCGCACTAAACTGCTCATGGTAAAAATTACCTGAAAGTCAATATTCACATAGCCCAAACCATCAAAAAGGTTCACAAGAAAATAGGTCTCCTATATAGATAGAAACAATTTCTTACAAATAACACAAGTTACCATAGCCCACACATACCTCCTATCAACCCTCCTCTATGCCTCCCCAGTATTAACCAATCTCCACAAAATGGGCATAAACCAACTGGAATCTTGCTATAATAAAGTTACAAGATTTGCCACTGGAGCTTTACATATATTACATCACTGTACAGCACTAAAACAGATTAATTGGCTCAAATTCCCACAGCTTATACACTTTAATCAACTAACCTTTGCCCACAAATTTTCCACCGTGGTAAAACCCCTTCTCTCCAAAAACTCATTCAACCATACACCTCAGCCTGACATCTTCACTCCAGTAACCAACACCAAAGCCAACAACTCGGCTAGAAAATTTCTCTTCTCTAACTATATTCCTAAAATTTGGAATAAGCTGCCAACCCCAATAACTTATAACAGCTCTCTTTCACAATTCAAAAAGCTCCCCATGTCGCACCTAGTGGACACCTGGCTATGTTCTTGCTATGCCCCTGATTAGGCCTTTCTGATTTTCCAAACAATCCTCTACCCTCTTTATTTAAATAACATGATGTAGTAACCTGAACTGTCAAGTTTATAGCCCTCTTTATAGGTAGGTACTAGGCTATTGGCCCTAGAGCCTATATTAGCCTAGCCAAAAAGGTACCTTGACTTTTGCCACCCAAGAAAATTATTTTCCTCTGCCCCTGAAAGAAAAACAAATTATGAAGTGCATAAAAAGCACTAGATTTAGCACAAAATCACTAAACTGGCAACACTGAACAGTGTATGCAACTTCACAACACCAAACAAAACACACCCCACAAAAACTGAATCACACCTGTAGCAACTATATCTGTATGTTTATAACCCTCTTGATTGTTTAGCTACAATTGTACCAATATCAGCTATGATGGGACTTTTTTTCCATGACATGAAATGTATGTCTTCTACATTATTTGTCATCCGTATAGAATCCTGTATGTTTGTTAAACTGCTAGTGTCTGTAACTGGAACAGTAGGTTTCCTAGTATGTTGACATTATCCTTGTAACTGGAGCTTTTCTACCCAGGCCTCCACTGAAAAGGGACCTGTGTCCAGTCAGACTTTCCTGGTAAACAAATGTAAAATAAATAAAAATAAGTTAGCTGGTTATCTCATTATCAAGTTCTATTAAAATTTTATGAAGTAAAAGAGGAAGTTCTAATGTTGACAACTCAACAATCTCAGTAATGAGCTTTGATGCAATAAGGTTGCATTTCTTTCTGATTTTTTCAATCTTTGAACACACTTAAAAGTATGGAAGGAGATTGTGAAAATATTCTTACTTCCACCAACAAAATGAATGCCTTCAAAGAAAAACTAATGCATTGGGAAGAAACAGAAAAGAAAATGCAGTAGAAATGTTTGAGCCAACGAAGAGGTGAAAACTGGATGGAAGTCTTGTAGATCAAATTTTACAAACTTTAAGATTACTTTGTATAAATACTGAAAAAAAATTCTCTCAGATGACATATCCTTGGTTTGGATAACAGATCCATTTGTCTTAAATGTATGCAAACTGGCAAGTTTAAACATTACAAAAGAGGATGAGTTGACAGATGAGAAATTTTAGAGGATTAAAACTTAAACATTCATCAACAGATACTACTTCATTTTGGTTACCTCTTAAAAGTGAATTTCCCAATATTACAAAAAAACACTAGAAGCACTTTTTCCTTTCTCCATGTCATATTTGTCAAATCAAGCTTTTCTGCAATGAATATTAAGAACAAAAAATAGATCATGGCTGGAAACCAGGGAAATAAGATTAAGGAGTATGCCTGTCCAAAATTCAGCCTTGCACAAAAGACATTCTAAAACAATGTCAAACTCAGATATCTCATTAAATATTAAATGCAAGCAAAAAACAGGAAAATATTTTCTAAATCAAAATTATACCTGTTTTTTTTTTTCAGATAAAAAATATAATGTATATTTTGGTGTGCCTCAAAATTTTTGCAATTAGTTTGTGTGCCACGAGATGAAAAAGGTTGAAAATCTCTGCTCTAGACCATACCCTAAGGGTCAGAGGGGGCGGTAAGATGTGGTTCAAGAAGTCCCAGAGGTTTTTTTCTAGGATGCACAGGGTGACTCCTCCTTCAGAGGCAGATGAGGAGGAGGAAAAGGTAGATGTTGCCCTAGAGGCAGGGGTGGTCTGCAAAACCAAGGGAGGTCATGATTCCTTTAGGGGGGGGGACGGCCTTACTAGTGCTTCTGTTGTGGGGCCCAACTGTGCTTCTCTGGGGCCTGCCGGGGTCTAATTTCTTTGTATCCCGAAGCCTGGCTGGGTATCACTCAAGGCAAGTGGGTACAAAGAATTACCAGAGGTTGTCATAGTCTCTTCTCTTCCACCCTTTGTTCCCAAGAGGATCCCGGATGTTCCACCTAATCACAGGGATCAGGCAACTGTGGAGGTCAACAAGTTACTGTCAAAAAGAATCATCCAAACCGTCCCAGCAGACCAAATAGGATCCGGAACTTACTCCAGACTCTTTAGTGCCAAAACGTACAGGGGACTGGAGGCCCATTTTGGACCTCAGCAGATTGAATGAATCGGTAAAAAAGGACAAGTTCCAGATGGTGACACTGCAGTCTATACTCCTGTTATAAGGGAAAGACAATTGGATGTGCTGAATAGATCTCAAAGATGCCTACTACCACATAAAAATGGACAGGGCATCGAGGAGTCATCTACGCTTCTGGCTGGGAGCCAGTCATTACCAGTTTCGTGCTCTGTCCTTTGGTCTCACCACAGCCCCTAGGGTGTTCACCAGATGTATGGCAGTAGTGACAGCTCAGGTGTTTCCGTATCTGAACGACTGGCTCTTGACCACCCCCACCAGGCATCTACTTCTTCAGACCAGGGATGCTACTATTCAGCTTTGTGCCCAGCTGGGAATTTCTATAAATTGGGGAAAATCTGCCTTATTGCCCTCTCAATCTGTGATTTTTTATAGGTGCAGAGATGCACGGTAGACATGTTGGCTCGTCTTCCTGCCAAAATGGCACAGAATCTGGTTCTTCAAATTTGACGTCTTCTCCCCTTACAAAAGGTCAAAGCCAAGATTATTCTGCAGCTTCTAGGGACCATGGCTTCCACCATATTACTAGTGCCACTAGCCAGGCTACACATGAGAATTCTTCAGTGGCTCTTGTCGTACCAATGGTCTTTTCAGCACCTATCATCTCATCACATTCTGCTGACAGAATCTTGCAAGAAGGACCTCTTTTGGTAGACAATACCCAATCAGTTAACCACGGGCACTTCATTTGTTCCTCACCAACCCATTGCCACTGTGACCACTGATGCCTCACAGATAGGGTGGGGGGGGGCATTATCTCTGCAGGACTGATAAGGCACATGGCAAGAGCACAAGGCTCACCTGCATATCAGTGCTCTAGAGATGAGGGCGGTGCTCCTGGTGTTGCAAGCACTCCACAGCCTTCTGCCTGTGGGGACTATTGCAATACAATCAGATACCATGTTGGCAGTATGGTATATCAACAAACTGGTCTGAAACAAATCTTACCCACTCTGTCGAGAGGCCATGCGAGTTTGGAAATGGACGATATCTTCCCAGTGTTTTCTGGTGGCAACACATATTCCAGGGACAACCAACGTGATGGCCGACAAGCTCACCTGGGCAATCTTGATGCCTCATGAGTGGTCTCTGAAACAGGAAAAAGCGGAACAGATTTTCTGCAGATGGGGACAGCCTTGCTGCAACTCTTTGCCAGCCCGATCAATGCCAAATGCAGCAGCTATTTCTCCCTCATCCCCCCTCTGGGGGAGTCACTGAGAGATGCACTTGTTCACGATTGGCCCCTGGGTCTCCTGTATGCTTTTCCTTCCTTTCCTCTCATTCCTAAGGTTATTCAGAAAGTGAAACGACTGGGAAGCAAACTTATCCTCATTTCTCCTTACTGGCCTCGTTTGGTTTGGTTCCCCTTCCTCGGGCCTCTTTTCGACTATCCTTGGATTCTGGACCCAGTTCTAGACCTGTTGACTCGCATGTCAGGTTTGCTTCATCTCTCCTTACCCTCAATTTGACAGCGTGGCTGCTCCGGATGTTCTTCGTGTTTCACTGTTGCAGTCATTACATTTGGGTAATCTGCTGGCAGGTTGCCCTCAGTCGGCCTGAATAACAAAGTCTTGGGTCCTGCGTCGGTTGCAGTCTCCTCTTCCATGATGTCAGGGGTATAAAACCTGCAGCTAACACCATTTTAATCTGTCTTTCTTGCCGTGCGGTGCCCGAAGCAGAAGCAGTTTGCAAGTGCTGGTCAGCCGACTCCTGAAATTTTCGTATTAGAGTTTCAGAACCGAAGTCTTCAAACTAAAGCCAAGTACCCCGTTGGGGAAACTTTTTCTTGCTCCTTACTGATGTCAATAAAAGTTAATTGCATTACTTGTGGGAAGCAAATACCTCAAGGATTTTCATTTGTACTGTATTCCTTGCCTAGGCCCAGATGACAAATGTGCCTTGCTGTTGGTTTTGTGCTAGATTTAACCAACGCACTATTAAGCGTCTATATATTTTTGCTTCAAGATTAAATTATCCTGAAATGTCGTTGGTTAGCAATCCGACTACTGGAGTTTACAAAAAACGCAAAGCAAAAGACAGTCTAGGTCCAAAACCAATGACAAAGCTTCTCCTAAGCCAGTCGCCGGTTCACCGGTACTCAGGTGCTTTCGCAGCCCCCGATACCCGCTACTTTTGAGTTGCAGGCCTCTACCGAGACCCATTCGGAGTCTGGTATGCCACTAGATTCTCATAGTACTGAACCTGCAGATGTCTCTCCCTTAGATGGGTCCGGAGCCACTGAGCAGGCACCAGCTTCTGAGGGTGTTTTCAGGCCTCAACATTTTTATATTAAACTGACGCCAGCAACAAAAACAAGGTCAAAAACAACTTCCATGTCTAAAAAAAGACGCATGAGCCATGTGCTCAGGCCCCTATGCCTAAAAAACAGATGATCAAAATGGCTGAGGATTTGATTACCTTGATCAGAGGTTCCCAACCACCCCCTGCTAAGAGGCCTAGGCAAGGCACTGATTATGAATCTTCAGATCAGGTTTCCATTTCTTCTGATCAGGAATTTTATATTCCATCCTATGAGGATTCTGATGCAGAGGAATCCATCCCATCTGCATCTCCTCCTGAGAATTACTCTTTCGGAGAGATTTTGCATACTTTAAGGGAACATTTTCACTGGGAGAGTCGGGACTTCTCCGAATCAAAAAAGAGGCTTAGGGATTTCCTCCTTCCTCAGCATAGGCCTTTGGCAATACCTCCTGTATTAGACATTGTTGATGTGTTCTCGGAATCAAGCATGGCTCCTGATTTCCCTGCCTTCAGCTCCTAGTAAGCCAGACAGATACTACAGGGTTCCTGACTCCCACAAATTTGTTTTAAAAAATCCTGCAGCTGATCCTGAAACTATTTTTCAGGGTCCCAAGGGTGTAAAGGCCTCTACAGCCAAGAATCACATCCCTTCTGATAGAGATTCCAGGGTGCTGGATAGATGGGGTAAGAAGGTTTATACGTTTGCAACCTTGGCAATCGGGGCTGTAAACTGCCAGTTTCATATGCTTAAATATCAACAGCATGTTATGGGCTTATTGAAACAGAAAATGATGTTGATTTCTGATTTGTGTGGAAAATAGAGTTGCATGAATTATTGCATTCAGCAGAACAAATTGGAAAGCATACTTTGCAGTGTGGTTTTGATTCCTTGGAGGCCTCTTGTAGGGCCGCCGTTACTGGATCTGTGATTAGAAGGCATGCCTGGCTCAAGGAGCAAAATCTGCCTGATCATGTTAAAGCTAAATTGTTGGATGCCCCTTTGCAGCATGATACTCTGGTAATAAGGCAGAAGAGGTTTTAAAGAAAATGGAAGACAAAGCTAAATCTATGCAAACTGTGAAAGATTTCTTGCAAGTGCAGCCACCCAGGTTCAGTAGACACTGGCCTACTAAAAATTGGTCCTTTCCTGTGTCCAACAGAGCCACTCAAGGCAAATCCAGGTGCTCAAAAGGCTCCAGATACCAATCACAGGGTTCTTACAGGTCAAAGCAATGGGGTGTCTCCACCTCCAAATCTGGAGGAAACAAAGCACAACCCTACAGTAAGCACTTTCAATGACTTTTCCTCTACCATCACCAAGCACTTACCTTTTGGCAGCCCCCTTGGGGGGGAAACTAGCACTTCATGCTCAAAATTGCAGTTAATTACCCAGGACAAGTGGGTATTAAACATAGTATCCCAGGGGTACAGATTTCATTTACCTACTTTGCCAATTCCAAACGGATGGCCGGATCTGCCACAAAACCAGTCTGCAGAGTTCCAGAAACAAGTAGTGTCCCTCATGGATATGGGGGCTATTCAACCAGTACTAGAAAAGGAAAACAGACAAGGTTTTTATTCAAGACTTTTCCTGGTGCACAGAAAAGACAATTCATGGTGTCCAATACTGGACTTATCGATTTGAACAAGTTCCTGGACATTCCAAAATTCAAAATGTTGACTTTACAACAGCTGCTGCCTATGCTAGGAAGGAATGCTTGGTTAGTAACCCTAGACTTGAGGCATACCTGCATATCCCAATAAGGGAATCATGCAGAAGATACCTCCGCTTCAAAGCAGGATGTCCTTCAAGGATGCATCTGCAGTCATAACAAATGGGTTGTCCTGTCGTCAGGCAGCCCTTCGGTCGGCCGGATTCCAAAGTCTGGGTCTGGCCTCGTCTGGTGTCGCACTTCACCCGACGTCATCTCTGCTGGTCTTCGGGTATAAAGGCATCAGCCGACACCATTTTCCTCAGTCTTTCTTGCCGCGTGGCGCCCGAAGCAGAAGCTGTTCGCAAGTGCCGGTCTGTCAGATCCAGAGATTACTACTACCGAATACTGCTTCGAAGACTTCTAAAAAGCTAAGTACCCCGTTGGGGACTCTTTCTTGCCTCAGCCGATGTCAGAAAAAGTAAATAACTGTTTAACTTGTGGGAAACAAATACCTCATAAAGATTTCCACTCTTACTGCTTACCTTGTTTAGGCCCAGACCACGACGTAGCAGCCTGTTTAGCCTGTGCTTCCTTCAACCGACACGCTTAGACGCCGGTCGGAGTTTGCTGAACAGTTTTTCGGCTCAGATTTTGCGTACATTATGCCGCCGGATCCTCCGACTACTCAAATTGTTAAAAACACAAAGAAAAGACCGACACTCGCGGTCCATGGTTTCGCCGAAACCACGGTTAAGCAAACATGAGTGTCTCGGTTTCGCCGAAACCGAGCAAACGGGTCAATCTTCAGCCGAATCCATGACTACTACCGAGGCTCCTGCTACCCTAGTTGAATCGGCCTCTGAAGTTTTGCCTACTAATGTGGTTCCTAGTGAATTATCAGACACCATCCCTTTGGATGTCTCTACCCCAGCACGTGGTGCTGCTAGGCCTCCTGCAGCCATGTCTATTAAGGCCTTTGCCAGGGCTAAAGCAGCCAAAACTGCTAAATCAGTGCCTGTTAAGCCCCCCTCACACAGGCCCAGTTCCAGTTCACAAATGCTTACTCTGGCAGAGGATCTCATCTCTTTAATTAGGGGATCCCAATCTCACCCAGACAGGGCCTCTCAGCCTCCAGAAAAGAGACCTAGAGCAGAGCCCCCAGAGCCAGTGCCCTCTGATGATTCTTCGGATGACTCAGACATTACAGACTATCCAGAGGCTCCTTTTTCTACTCATGAAGATTCCGATGCTGAAGAATCTATTCCATCTGCCTCTCCACCAGAGGAATTTTCCTTTGGGGAAACCTTACATGCCATGAGAGAACAATTCCAATGGCAGGGACAAGATTTCTCAGATTCAAGAAAAAGGCTTAGGACCTTTCTACACTTACCACAACATAGGCCCTTAGCTATACCTCCTGTTCTGCCTGTTGTGGATGATGCATTTAATGATGTTTGCACTGCTCCTGATACTTTACCTCCAGCCCCTGCCAAACCAGATAGGTTTTACAGGGTACCAGACACTCATCACCACCTATACAAGGCCCCACTTGCAGATCCTGAGACTATCTCCCAGGGGCCTAAGGCAGTAGCTTCGACCTCAGCAAAAAACCCTCTCCCTTCTGAAAGGGAATTCAGGTCCTTAGAGAGATGGGGGGAAAAAAGTTTACACCTCTGCTACTCTCTCAGCTAGAGCTTTGAACTGTCAGTTTCATATGATCCAATAACAAGAGTTTATGCTTGATCAGTTAACTAAGAAACTGTCCTCTGATGACTCCTTAGATAAGAAATATGTTTTAGAAATGGTGAATGACATTCAGCAGGTTAGTAACCATTCTTTAAAATGTGGCTATGATGCACTGGAGGCTTCATTTAGATCAGCCATGACTGGCACAGTTATAAGAAGGCATGCATGGTTGAAAGAACAGGTCTTGCCGGATCATGTTAAAGCAAAGCTGTTAGATGCTCCTATGGATAAGGCCAGTCTATTTGGTACTCCTGCTCAGCAAGTAATGAAGAAAATGGAAGAGAAGGCAAAATCTGTACAAACAGTTAAGGATTTCTTACAGGTTCAGCCCCCAAGGTTTAGCAGGAACTGGCCTTCCAAAAATTGGTCCTTTCCAGACTCCTCAAAATCTGAGAGGCAGGAATAGACGTTCCAGAGGCAGAAATCAATCCAGAGGAGGTGCCTACAGAGGACGCCAGTGGCAAGGCAATAACCAGCGAGGCACAGACACAACCACTGCCACTGCAACAGGACAATCACAGTGACTTGGCTCTGACACCACCTACCAGGGAACAAACAGCAGCACCTTTAGGCGGAAAGTTAGCCTTATTTTCAAAAAATTGGCACTATATCACAAAAGACAAGTGGATTTTGCAAACCATAGACCAAGGCTACAGGTTTCACTTCCACACCTTACCAGTAAAAGAGGAATGCCAAACCTACCTCCAAATCAAAAACAGAAGCTCTAAAGCAGATAGCTCAATTAACAAAGATGAGAGCTGTGGAAAGAGTACCACTAACAGAACAGGGCAAAGGATTCTACTCCAGACTTTTCCTAGTACCAAGAAAAGAGAAAAGTTGGAGACCTATTCTCGACCTGTCCGTCTTAAACACATTCATCATTGTCCCAAAATTCAAAATGCTGACCCTACAGCAACTTCTTCCCATGCTGGGCAAGGAGTGTTGGCTGGTAACTCTAGATCTCAAGGAGGCATACCTGCACGTCCCCATACGACCAAATTGCAGAAGATACCTCCGATTTCTTGCAGGATCAGAGCATTATCAATTCTCAGCATTGCCCTTTGGCTTATCTACTGCGCCCAGAGTATTCACAAAATGCCTGGCATCAGTAATCGCTCATTGCAGGCTACAGGAATCCAAATTTATCCATACCTGGACGACTGCCTGATACAAGCGGACAACAAAAGCAAGCTGACAAAAGACTTACAAAGAGTCATTTGCTTACTACAAGCCCTGGGATACACAGTCAATTTAAAAAAGTCAAGACTGATACCATCCCAAACAAGAACATTCCTGGGTGCGGAATTGGACACAGTAAAACAGATGGCATTCCTAACTGCAGAAAAACAAGAACAACTCCTCTTTACTTCTTGGCATTAACAAAGCAGAACAAACTAACAGCAAGAAAAGTACTGCAGGCCTTGGGCTTCATGGCATCATGCATAATCCTGGTCCCCCATGCCAGACTGCATATGAGAAAGCTACAGTGGTACCTAAAGAATTTATGGTCTCAACACAGGCACAGCTTAGAAACCAAAATCCCACTAATCCCATGCCTGAAACAAGAGTTCCTATGGTGGGCTCAAGCATGCCAGTCAAACCCAGGCTTGCCCTTCCACAACTTTCAAGCAAGTCAAACCATCACAACGGACGCCTCAGACCTAGGCTGGGGGGCACACATGTTGGACAAATGCATACAAGGATTATGGACACAGACCACCTGCACATAAATCAAAAAGAAATGCTGGCAGTAAAACTAGCAATCCAGAATTTCAGACCATTCCTCAAGGAAGGCCATTTAATAAGGACAGACAACACCACAGTCATGTGGTACATCAACAAACAGGGAGGCACTCATTCATACCCCCTATGCAGAATGACTCTGGACCTTTGGAATATGGCTCTGAGCTACAACATCCAGTTACAGGCAATATTTGTACCGGGAAAAGAAAACACCCTAGCAGACATGTTAAGCAGAACTACCTCGGATGCTCACAAATGGATGCTACACCCGGACATCTTCAAGGCCATCACAAAGAAATGGGGAATGCCACAAATAGACCTATTCGCATCCCCACTCAATCACCAGCTCAAGAAATTCTGCACAAGGACATACCACCCACTTGCATGGAAGGTGGACTCTCTATCCTTCAGTTGGAAAGGCCTGACAGCATATGCATTTCCACCTCTTCCTTTGATGCACAAGGTACTACTGAAAATCAAAGAGGAACGTCCAAGGATAATTCAGATAGCTCCGAATTGGCCAAGACAACACTGGTATCCATTGCTGAGGAGCATGTCTCGGGGGAGAATGTGGACACTACCCCTGATGCCTTTGATGTTAACTCAGAACAACTACAACATCATGCATCCAAACCTAAAAACTCTGCAACTGACTGCCTGGAACATCACATAGCAACTAACCCAGACTTATCCCAAAGGGTTAAAGACATTATCCTTGAAGCCCGCAGACCTTCAACAAGAAGGAACTATGCAGGAAAATGGAAAAGGTTTGTCATTTGGAGTACTGAAAGAGGAAAAGATGTGTCGAAGATAGATATTGCTAACATCCTGGAGTACTTGGCAGAGCTTCTCCATACAGGCCTGTCCTATTCCTCCATCAAGATACATGCATCAGCTATTTCTGCAGAATACAGCTTCGATCCGCCTGTCTTCTCACATCCTCTACTCAGGCAGTTCCTCAGAGGAATCAAGAATGTAAAACCTCCTAGGAAACCACCATTACCAGCATGGGAGTTGAACTTTGTGCTAGAAAAATTGACACTCCCTCCATTTGAACCAGCAGCAACTGCAGACCTTCAACACCTATCATGGAAAACTGCTTTCCTACTGGCAATTACTTCAGCAAGGAGGGTTTCGGAACTACAGGCCTTAATGGCAGTACAACCCTTCCTAATCTTCCATCAAGATAGTGTCCATGAGAACTAATCCTACATTTATGCCTAAGGTGGTATCCAGAGTGTCTCTAAACCAGGCAATCCACCTACCTACCTTCTTTCCCAATCCACAGAACAGGGGGGAAAGACTGCTGCATACCTTGGATGTACATACAGTTACGCTACTACCTGGACAGAACCAAAGGTAACAGAAAAACTGACCAGCTTTTAGTAGCCTATGCAACAGGAAGGGAAGGAAAAGCAATTTCCAAACAGACAATCTCCAAATGGATAGGAAATTGCATAAGATTCTGTTACTCCTACCATGGAAAACCAATTCCACAGAACATAAGACCTCACTCTACAAGGGCTACAGCCACTACCACAGCTTTCTTACGAGGAGTGGCAACCAAGGACATTATTGAGGTGGCTACTTGGACCTCCGTGCATACATTTGCCAAGCATTATAACTTACCTCTGTACTCTAGATCCCGAGCTGGGTTTGCCACTGCTGTATTGCAAGGGATCCTAACTACACCATAATTCTTCTTCCTCCTCCCCTAGTTTGGCTATGGTATTCTACCCATTTGTTATGACTGCAGATGCATCCTTGAAGGACATAGTACAGTTTTGTACCTACCATAAATGTAGATGTCCGAACAGGATAGCATCTGCAGTCAGGATTACCCACCCTCCTTCCCCTCTGTGGTACTCCTAGGGTATTTACCCTCCTAATAGCTAGCTGGGGGGGTCTCTTATAGTGTATTTGTTTGTATATATGTACATACATGCTTATTTTTTGTGTTTGCCTTCTACTTTTTTGGAAACATTGGCATTTATCCAAAATTTAGCTTTCCAAGAGGGCAACTGGCATCTGGGGCAAGAAACACTGAGGAAAATGGCGTCGGCTGATGCCTTTATACCCAAAGACCAGCAGAGATGACGTCGGGTGAAGTGCGACACCAGCCGAGGCCAGACCCAGACTTTGGAATCCGGCCGACCGAAGGGCTGCCTGACGACAGGACAACCCATTTGTTATGACTGCAGATGCTATCCTGTTCGGACATCTACATTTATGGTTGGTACAAAACTGTACTTTTTCAGCATTACCAATTCACTGCACTGCCCTTTGGCTTATCTACTGTGCCCAGGGTTTTCACAAAGTGCCTGGCACCTGTAATTGCATTCTGCAGACAAAGAAGCATTCAGATTTATCCTCATCTGGATGACTGTCTCATTCAAGCAGAGGACAAGGACACTCCAACATCTGGCATTTGTAAAAAGACTTCTAGCATGCCTAGGGTACACCATAAATGAAAAAAATCACAGCTGGTACCCTCTCAAATGATTACATTCCTGGGTGCAAGCTTGAATACAACTGCCCAGATGTGGCGTACCTCACACCGGACTAACAAAGGCAACTGACAATGTACTTCAAACAAATGGTAACAAAAACCCAGTTATCTGCAATACAAATTCTGCAGGCTTTGGGGTTCATGGCATCCTGCATTCTACTAATTCCATATGCAAGAGTGCATATGAGGAAACTTCAATGGTACCTAAACAGTTTATGGAGTCAACATTGTCACAGTCTGGAAATATTGATTCCTCTCATCCCCTGCCTACAACAGGAGTTTTTGGTGGGCAGAGATGTCACCAAAACAAGGGACTGTCATTCACTGTAACCCCTGCTACCCAAACCCTAACTTCAGACTCATCAGACTGCTTGGGTGGGCCCACCTGGCAGGGAGATGCATTCAGGGCAAATGGAGCACAAACCAAATGCATCTGCATATCAACCAGAAAGAGATGCTAGCTGTTCAGAATGCTCTGACAGCCTTCAAGGACTTACTTCATCCAGGACAACTACTGATAAAGATGGGCAACACCACAGTGTGGTACATAAACAAGCAGGGGGGGGGTACACATTCTTACCCCCTATGCAGACTAGCCATGGCCTTGTGGAACACAGCCTTGACTTACCAAATGCATCTTCAAGCACAGTTCCTGCCAGGAAAGCAAAATACTCTGGCAGATGACCTAAGCAGAAAGCTTGTGGTCCCGCACAAATGGAAACTGGATCCACAAATCTTCAGCATGTTAACACAGAAATGGGGGATCCCAGACATAAATCTATTTGCCTCTCCCCAAAATTATCAGTTGGACAAATTCTGCACAAGAACTCATTACATTACAAAAAAAAGCATAGAAAGTGGTGGATACCCTGTCAGTCTATGCCTTTCCCCCTCTCCCTCTACTCTCCAAGGTCTTACTAAAAGTCAGACAGGAAAAACCAAAAATGATACTAGTGGCTCCGGACTGGCCTCGCCAGCACTGGTTTCCACTACTAAGGAATATGTCTTAGCTTCCTCCATGATACTTGCCTCAAATACCTCATCTCCTGTCTCAGCAGAACTATCAAATTCTGCACACTTAGTTCCAGACTTTGAATCTTGCAGCATGGCTGACCAACTAATTATTTAAAACACCTCTCAGTAAATCTGTGATGGATGTCATTTTGGAAGCCAGAAGGCCTAGTACTAGAAAATCTTATGCTGATAAATGGAAGAGATTCTGTGCTTGGAACCAAGCACAAGGAACAGACACAGCAAAGCCCAGTATTCCTCAGATTTTACAATATTTGACTGAGATGTTGACAAGGGCCTGTCCTTTTCTTCGATAAAAATCCATGCCTCTGCCATCTTGGTTCATTACAACAGAGCCCTCCCCTCTTTTCTCATCCTCTGCTTAAACAGCATCTTAGAGGGGCCAGAAATTTAAAGACTCCCAGAAGATCACCAACTCCTGCATGGGACCTCAATTTTGTGCTGGAAAAACTCACCCTGCCTCCTTTTGAACCAGCAGCTACTGCTGATATAAAATGTCTATCTTGAAAACAGCTTTTCTCTTGGCAGTCACTTCAGCTAGAAGGGTTTCAGAACTACAGGCTCTCATGGCAGTGGAGCCTTTCTTTATATTTTACCCGGACAGGGTGCAACTCGGGACCAATCCTTTTATGCCTAAGGTGGTATCCAGTGTGGCTCTTAACCAGACCATTCACTTGCCAACATTTTATCCAAATCCGCAGAACAAGGGGGAGTGGATTCTGCATTCATTGGATGTACACAGACAACTAAGATTCTACTTAAACAGGACCAAATCTCTAAAAGTCTGAGCAACTACTGGTAGCATTTGTTGCAGGGTCAGAAGGGAAGGCTATATCAAAGCAGACTATCTCTAAGTGGATAAGCCACTTCATTCGTTTCTGCTACTTGAACCATGGTAAACCTGTGCCCAAGGGGATCAGATCACATTCCACCAGGGCTGCCTCTACTAAAGCAGTTTTTCTCAGAGGGGTTCCAACCAAGGACATTCTAGAAGCTGCTACTTGGAGCTCTGTTCATACCTTCACAAAGCATCATTTGCCTCTCTTCTCCAAATCCAGGGCAGGCTTTGCCACTGCAGTTCTGCAGGGCCATCTAGCCACTCAATGCTGTTTAGTTCCATCCTCCCATCCATAGCTTTGGGATTCTACCCAAATGTAATGACTGCAAAAGTGAAACATGAAGATCATAGTACAGTTGTACACTTACCATAAATGTAGATGTTCGAGTGTATTCACTGTTGCAGTCTGGGTTACCCACCCACCATCCCCCTTTTTATACCTTTTCCTTTCCTTCACTATGCACAAAAGCCTTTGTGGTGTATTTGTTTTTATATGAAGGTAAAGTTTGTTTCTAAAGGTGCATTTATATATATTTACTGTTTATTTTTGCATATATGTATATATATATATATATATATATATATATATATATATATATATATATATATAATTTTGCTCCCCATTTTGGGGGGCACCTGACATCTGGGGCAAGAGAAACTGAATAAAATGGTGTCTGCTGCATGTTTTATACCCCTGATGACCTGACGTCATGGAAGTGGAGACAGCAACCGATGCAGGACCCAAGACTTTGTTATTCAGGCCGACTGAGGGCAGCCTGCTAGCAATTACCCAAATGTAATGACTGCAACAGTGAATACACTCTAACATCTACATTTATGGTAAGTGTACACAACTGTACTTTCCATCCCTAGTCAGGCTTAACGACTTCTCACCCTCCATGACTCATATCCTTGTGTCTTCATAAACCTTCCACTAGGAGACTATATTCCAGTAAATGGAGAAGATTCTCTATCTGAGCGGAGAAAATGAATGTTGACCCTTACACTACCTCCATTCCAGTGGTTTTGGAATTCCTGTCTGAGCTTTTTCATCAGGGATTTGCGGCTGCCACTATCAGAGTTCAATTGGCAGCGATTTCAAATTTTCATCTAGGCTTTCAAGATTCTAATCTGTCACACAAGCTGTGCAAAACTTTCCTTAAAGGTGCCACTTGTTAAGACCCACCTTTCAAGAACCTGTTGCCTCATGGGATTTAAAATTTGTTTTATCCAAGTTAACTTCTCCGCCCTTTGAGCCATCTCATTCATCCTCTTTGAAGGCTTGGTTTCTGGTGGCTATCACGTCGGCCAGGCGGGTGTCAGAGTTGCAAGCATTGTCTGTAAAACCCCCTTATCTGTTTTTTCACAGACAGGGTGTCCCTTCTTACTAATCCTTTTGTCCCCAAGGTCTATTCCCATGCCACCTTGAATCAATCCATAGAACTTCCAGTGTTCTTTCCAAATCATTCCAACACAGCTGAATACAGGTTTCACCAACTGGATGTCCATAGACAATTGTTTTTATTTGCACCGGACTAAGGAAATCTGATCAATTATTTATTTCATTCTCCGAATCCAGATCAGGCTTACCAGTTTCCAAAGTAACTCACTCTAATTGGATTTCTAGCTGTATAGCTTACGTTTACAAATCTGAGGGGTAGACCTTTACCCTTTAAAATCAAGACTCACTCTACCAGATCTCTGTCTACCTCTGCAACCTTTCAGGTCAGGGTCCCACTTGATAATTGTGCGGCAGCAACGTTGGCTACCCCTCACTTTTATTACTCATTACAAATTGGATTTCACCTCCAGGGGTGGAGTAGCATTTGGTTCCACAGTACTTGGGAGTATTTTTCCTTTAGCCACCCAAGAATAAGGCGCTAAGGACGCTGTCCCATATGTAAGAATGAGGGTGAGATAGGACTGCAGAACATGAAGTTATGTACTTACCATAACATTCTATGTTTGTAGTCCATCTCACCCTTCATTCTTACAAACCCACCCTCCTACATCCAGCCTGGAAGTACCTGGAGACAGAAAAATATTATCCTTTTTTTATGGAGACCTTTTAGTATTGGCTTCTTTTGTATATTTGTTCTCTCTCCAAGTTAGCAGTAAACAAAATCTGGGGATTGTACTGGTGCACCATGGGATACCTACCCAGCCACGAGCCAACTAGAAGGCTTCCAGCTTGTAAACAGGCAGAGTCGGAGCCAAGGATCGGCACCGATCCCATATATAAGAATGAAGGGGTGAGATGGACTACAAACATGGAACATTATGGTAAGTACATAACTTCTTTTTTTTTTTTTTTGCAATAATAGCATTTGCTAATTCCTAGTGCAGATAAAATAAAGCCACTCCGCAGTTATCTGATGGGGTCACTCACTGAACTTTAAATTACGGCAGTAAAATTCTGTGCTGTGGGCAAGGATGATTTCTCTCATCCCCTCAGCAAAAGGAGACTATGGCCTCACAATTATAGCAAACACCACAGAGAAAACCTTTTCAACTCTACAGATTGCTTCTAATAACATGTAGATGTTTCCATAGCACCCCCCCCCCGACAGAGCACCACCACTACTCTACCATCTCCAAACAAAATGGTGAGGCTGCTTCTCTCATCTCTAACATAAACTAGTCAGAAGAGAAACATTCAATTCCTTCCAGAGCTGGCTTTCCAAATGTATATCTGTAATGTATGCTGTAAATCCACTCATTAAACTTACTCCATACCAACCATTGCTTCTCTGTTATGCCACCCCAGACCTGAGAAGCATTGCCTACACACCTAAATTTGTATCCCAACTCAATAAATCTCTGACTACACAACACTGGCATATGCTACATGTACTACAGAAGTATAACATGTTCCTTCCCAGCATTTCTTGCCCTCTACTTACCTGCCTCACCCTTCTTATCATTCCTATTCCTACAGTTATTCCACTGCTCAATCTCCTCTCTTCCCTTTTTCTCCCCTCCTTCCCACTTTTTAATAAAATAATTTAATGCACATATTGTAAGTGATGTATTATCATTGGTTTACTCTAACAAATAGTATATCTCATATTGATACTTGTTTTAATTTCAAATTGTTTTGAATTCTCTTTGTGCTGTCCATTTTGTAGCATTTTTTTCTTTGTTCTGAGCCATGCTGAAAAATGGTCCATTAAGTGTTTTACCCCAGTTAACAGTGATAAATAGGGTGTTCAATAAAACTCTGAGTTGGAACATTTGTGGCCATGGCATAGTCATATCCTGAATGAATCAGAATTGCATTTATAGCACATTTTAACTTGAAACTTAGTGGCAGGCCCAACTAAAACTAGTCTTACTACTGAACTGATTGTGTGCAGCCCCAATACATTCAATGTGTTTTCTAGCCAAATTCATCCGACACCGTGCAGAAAACAGTGTACTGTTAAATATATTATGTCCAACATTTCAACTTGCCAGCAGTATGGTTTAAATTCTTGTTTATAATTTTGAAATTTGTGTATTTAGTTACCATTTACCATGCTTATTTAGTGCAGAGATATAAAAGTTGGGGAAGATGTTCATTATATTGATCACTGCTGCATTAGCCTAAGTTATATGGGTTATATTCTGAAAGGAATATAAAAGTTGGACACATTCCAAAGTTTCAGGCCACCTTCCACGCACCCAAACTCTTGGGCAGCTTGAGCTGAGCTGAAGATGAGTTTGAGTGCAAAGCCCTTCAGAGCTTTACTAATGCAGAAGAGTATGCTTCAGATGCTTTTGTGCTGATCTTTGCTTGAGCAGGTAAGTTCCCTTGAGGGGGAATAAAAACCTTCCATATTTATTATCTTCCTGTTCATGAACATTATTTGAAAGCTAGGAGTGTTGTGTTTTAATGGCCTGTTTCGAGACTGTAGCCTACCTTTAAATGGAGCAATGTTTTTTTTTTCCCCCCGTCGGTTTAAAAGTGGTGTTAATTAATGGTTCTGTGAAGAAATTGTTTATTTTTTCCTTGTTGGAGCTGGCATAGTATTTGAAAGTGGTTTTAACTGTGTGCTTTCTGTCAAAGTAACTTTTGTGGACTGGTAGTTTTACCAGCATTTGCTTCTAGTATTCCCCATGAAAGAGGCACCATTTTTGGTTTGCCCATGAAAGGTTATTGGTCCCATGGTCAATTTTTTTTTTTTTTTTTTTTGAGGCTGTAAAAACTAAGCAAATAACCTTTGCCACCACAACAGGCTAGAAATTTGCTGCAGGGTGGGTAACTCTGCTGTGGCCATTTGTTGTACCTCAGACCACTCGTCCTTACCCTGGGTCTTTCTGGTGTAGCAAGTACAACCACAATGGACCTGCAGTTGGCCATATTTTCTACAACTGTTGGAGTCCCCTCAGTGAGCAAGTGAGAGAGCACTCTTGCTGGTCCTGGATGATGTAACAGGGAAGATTACCCTGTTATGTCAGAAAGCTGTACCCATCTCTGCGAAAGCAACTTCTGCCATAACACAGTTGACCCAATTTTTCCTGTCAAAAAGAAAGCCAAGCATGTATCTACTCCTCAAATTTCTTCAAAGAGGAGTAGTTACCAAGTCTGGCTCAGAGTTTAATTCAGGCTATTGATACTACTTGTAAGCTATTGATACTACTTGTAAGCTATTGATACTACTTGTAAAGTAGTTTGTGGCAAGGATTCCTCTTTTCTGGAAGAGAGTCAAGCTTCTGAATCAGAACAGGAAGATGCAGGGATGGATTCATGTTTTCCTCAGATTTATTATTCAGACTTGGGAAGAGCTCGGTTTGATTCTCCTGGTGGGGGATGTTCATAGTGTTACACTGCTGCAGTCATTACACTTGGGTTATCCTGCCATGAGGTGGTCCCGCAGTCGGCCAGAGTTCCAAAATCTTGGTCCGGCGTCGGTTGCTGTCGCTTCTTCCCTGACGTCAGTGCGCCAGGGGTATACAAGATGCATCCGACGCCGTTTTCTTCAGTCTTTCTTGCCGCGCGGTGCCTGAAGCAGAAGCAGTTTGCAAGTGCCGGTCGGCCAACTCCTGAGATTTTTGAAGTCGAATTTCAGATCCGAAGTCTTCAATAAAGCTAAGTACCCCATTGGGGAAACTTTTTCTTGCCTCAGACCGATGTCAGAAAAAGTTAATTGTATTTCTTGTGGGAAGCAAATACCTCATAAGGACTTCCACTATTACTGTATTCCATGCTTAAGCCCTGATTACGACGTCACTAGTCGGTTTTGTGCTAGATTTAACCAAACGCACTATAAAAAGACGTTTTGGTTTTGCTTTGCACTACTTTGGCCGAAGGTTCAATTATACTATGCCGTTGGATTAACCGACTACCTCAATACCGAAAAAATGCAAAGACAAGGATAAAGACAGGCATCCAAGGTCCAAAACCGACAAAACCTCTTCTAGGCCAGTCGCCGGTTCTCAGTGAGGCGCTTTTGCAGCCCCTGACACCCGCTACCTCAGAGCCACAGGCTGCTTCCGACTCCCATGTGGAGACAACTAGGCCTCTGGAAACTCAAGGTATTGGGCCTACGGAAACTAATCCCTCAGATGGGTCCGGAGCCGCTGAGCAGGCATCAGCTTCTGAGGGGTGTTTTCAGACATTCACAACTTACCATTAAAACAGCCAAGACAAAAGTACAATTTAAAGACAAAGAAACAAGTACAGCATTCTCCTGGACAGTCCTCCATGCCTAAGAAACAGCTGCTTAAAATGGCCGAAGACCTCATTACTCTAATCAGGGGTTCCCATCCCCCTCCTGAGAAAAGGCCTAGGCAGGATACAGACTGATTCCTCTGATCAGGTTTCCATTTCCTCTTCAGACCAGGGATACTCTCTACTCCCCTATGAGGACTCTGATGCTGACGAATCTATCCCTTCAGCCTCTCCTCGTGAGGATTTTTCCTTTGGGGAAACTTTACATACCATGAGGGAGCATTTCCATTGGGAAAGTCAGGATTACTCAGAATCCAAGAAAAGGCTCAGGGATTTCCTTTTATTGCCTCAACACAGGCCACTGGCTATTCTGCCTGTGCTAGACATTGTGGATGATGTGTTCTCTGAATCCAGCTTATCTCCTGATTCTTTGCCCCCTGCTCCAGCCAAGCCAGATAGGTATTAGAGTCCCTGACTCTCATAAGTTTCTTTACAAAAACCCTTCTGCTGATCCATAAACTATTTCCCAGGGTCCAAAAGGGGTTAAGGCTTCCATTGCAGAAACATCCAGTACCCTCTGACGGAGATTCCAGAGCTTTGGATAGATGGGGAAGAAAGTATACACTTCTGCAACTTTAGCAGTAAGAGCTTTAAATTGCCAGTTTCACATGCTTAAGCACCAACAATATTTAATGGCTCAGTTAAAACAGAAAATGCTTGCAAGCTCAGAAGCTCCTGATTGTAAAGAAATGCAGGATTTATTGCATGCAGTTGAACAGGTGGGAAAACATACTCTGCAATGTGGTTTTGATTCTTTAGAGGCCTCTTGTAGAGCCACAGTTACAGGTTCTGTGATTCGAAGACATGCTTGGTTAAAAACAGAGTTTACCTGATTATGTTAAGGCAAAATTATTGGATGCTCCTTTACAGCATGATACCTTGGTTGGTGTTAAGGCAGAAGAGGTGTTAAAGAAAATGGAGGATAAAGCTAAATCTATGCAAACAGTCAAGGATTTCTTACAGGTACAGCCACCTCGGTTTAGCAGAAATTGGCCAACAAAGAATTGGTCCTTTCCAGTGTCAGACAGGCCACATAGAGGCAGATACAGATGCCCAAGAGGCAGATCTCAACCCCAAGGCTCAAACAGACAATGACAGTGGGGCACCTCAACCCCAAAAGGAGGTGAGGACAAGTTTCAACCTTACAGGAAACGGTCACAATGACTTTCCCCTTCGTACGCCAAGCACTTCCCTTTTGGAAGTCCCCTTAGGGGGAAAACTAGCACTTTTTTCTCAAAACTGGCAAACAATCACCCAAGACAAATGGGTTCTGAATGTTTTGTCTCAGCGTTACAGGTTCCACTTTCATACTTTACCAAGGCTAAAAGGAATGCCAGACCTGCCACAAAATCAATGGGCAGAGGCACAAAAACAAATTTCAGCCCTCATGGACATGAGAGCTATTCAAAAAGTACCACAACAGGAACAAGGACAAGGATTTTACTTGAGACTTCCTGGTCCCCAGAAAGGACAAGGCCTGGAGGCCCATACTAGACCTTTCAATTCTGAATACTTACCTGGATATTCCAAAGTTCAAAATGTTGACATTACAGCAGCTTCTATCCATGCTGGGCAAGAAGGCTTGGCTTGTTACTCTGGACTATGAAGAAACAAAGATGGCCAGCAAGGTTAACAGTCGAATATGCAGCCAAGGACCAGATAGTGAATAATCAGACTTTTATTGTAAATAAAACAGACCGGTTTCGGCAATTTAATGCCGCCTTCAGTGTTGAACAAACAATCAAAATGAACACAATAAAAATGTAAATTTATACAAAATATTGGCCAATAGGCACATGAATGTGCTGTTAGACCTCATGAATAATGTATAGAATATTGTGTGCAGGCAAACACAAAACTGAGAGCATGGTTAAAAATGTGTGTAATGCCCAAAGACAATAGTACCAAAAGCCTCACAAAAAACAAAACCATAATAGACTATGGAACCATGAAGGCTATAATTATACATAATAAAATATGTACCTCCATAGTCATAATTATGTTAAATATATGTGGAAGAATAAAAGAGAACCTATAAGGGGCACATTTCAAAACAGACGTAATAATAAATTATGGCTACTTCCTATTATATATACATACATGTGTATATATATATATATATATATATATATATATATATATATATATATACACACACACATATATAAAAAAACAATGAAATAATTCAGAAAATATTATACCTGATATAATTGATAGATAAAAAGAAATTCAGTACATCCTTCTGCATTTGCTAATTGTTAGAGAGGATCATTGGGACCAGGTGCAAAAATTAAGCCCAAAGTAATTATCCATTGCCTTTCTTTGCGATTGATGATACCTTACAAAAAATGAGATTAAATAAAAATATTATACCTGATATAGTTGTTAAAAAAGATAGAAATCAATACAACCTTTTCCTTGGCAAATCTTAAAGATGATCATTGAGACCAGGTGGAAAAAGTGCGCCCAAAGTGATTATCCAGTACTTTTCTTTGAGAATACCATGCCACCCTTGTGGGTTGCTACGATCACCCACTATACGGTCAATAATCATGAACATAAACTGTGCTTGTAAATGTTTTGATACATGTCGATATAAAGCATTGGTCTCCCTTTTGTTTTTAATGTCACTACGGTGTTCATTTATTCGTGACCTGAGTGGCCTGGAAGTCTGTCCCACATAAAATGCTCCACAATGGCATGATGTCAGGTACACAACCCAATCACTGCTACAGTTTCCAAAGATTTTACAGTCAAAGACCTTACTGGTGTTACGACTCAAAGTTCTGAGACTTGGTGATCTGTTTGCAAGACCCACAGTGGCCACATGGGTGTGTGCCCAATAATTCATGTCCTATTATTGTAAGTTGTTTATGAATTGCTCCACCACTACCAATATGTTTATAATGAGAAAGATGGGACCCCAATGTTTTGCCTTTTCTGTATGAAAATTGACATTCCTCACCCAGAACAGATCTGAGTTGTTCATTGGCTAGTAGTATATTCCAATGTCTATTGATGATGTCCCTAATGTAATAGTTTCTACCATATGTAGTGATGAATCTGATGGTTGTTTATCTGGAATCACCAGAAGGGATGCTATAATCTAACAATCTGTTCCTTTTCATCTGAGAGGATCGTGTCCATGCACTATTAATATCTGAAAAATTATATCCCCTGCTGGCAAATCTGCGACATAAGTCAAGACTAGCAGTGTCATAATCCGACTGGGTGGAACTAAGGCGTTTCATCCGCATAAATTGTGAAACCGGGATGTTTCTGATAGTATGACGTGGATGCATGCTTGATGCATGTAATAAAGTATTATATTGGGGGTATTTGCGAAACACTCTGGTGGCCAAAGTATGATCATGATTCCTAGAGATCGTTACATCCAAAAAATTGATAATCTGCATATAAGTAATAGAAAATTCGATTCCCCAGATGTTGCCATTGAGATAATCCACAAATTCATGCAAATAACCCACATCCGCATGCCATACCATCCAACAGTCATCCAGGTACCTGCGCCAAATGCCCATTTCAACCAGGTATATATTGTGAGATGTATCATAAATCATGCACTCTTCAAAAAATGCCATAAACAGGTCGGCATAAATGGGAGCAAAAGATGCTCCCATAGCTGTACCCTGTAATTGCCAATAGCATTGTCCTTGAAAATAAAAAACATTCTTGTTGAGTACATGTTCTGACATGCATATCAATAGCGTATTGAATCCTGGTGAGTATAAACCTGCCCTATCCAACCAATATTTAAGGGCTTGTAATCCAGCCCAATGTGGTATACTGGTGTACAAGGCTTTGACATCCAGTGAGCACATCAGCCACCCTGGCTCCAATTGTGTATCCTCGATGATTTTCAGAAACTGTGTAGTGTCTTGTAGCCTTGCCCTGACAAAACGCAAGAGAGGTTTGAGATAGTGTCAGGAAGGCGGACAAGGGTTCAGTCAAAGACCCAATACCCGAAACTATCGGTCTTCCCGGAGGTTTGGTTAATGATTTGTGAATCTTGGGTAGTAGATACATAATCTGCTTGCGGGGCTCCTTAACCAAAAGTTGTGTAACACATTTTTTGCTGATGATGCCCTCCTCACATGCTAGATTCAGAAAAGAGCCAATTTCATGCTTGAAATTCGGGGTTGGGTCTATGGCCATGTTCATGTAACATGCTGTGTCCGATAGTTGGGATAAACCCTCTTGAAGGTAATCACTCATGTTTTGTACAACCACAGCCCCACCCTTATCTGCTGGTAATACAACTATATCTTTGTTACGTAATTGTTGGAGGGCAATGCTCTCCTGTTGTGATAGATTGTTTTAACATAGTGTGTCCATAATTCTGAAAGTGTAGATCTCTGAACACTGACTGCATAAAAATTGACACATGCTTGTTCATGGGGGGCTGGAACTCAGATTTGCCAAATCTGAATTCATTTGATCTTTGAGATGTGTCATCTGCAAAAAATAACTTAAGGTTAAGACTACGACAAAAGTTAATAACATCTGTGACTATGTGATATTCATTGGAAAAAAAGCCAGGTATAAAACTAAGCCCTTTATTCAAAAGAATATATTGATCACCAGACAAATGTACATTGGATAAGTTTAAAACATTTTGGTTTAATTGTTCATCTTGACTTATGTTAGAAAGTTCTGGATCAAACCCTCCAGGGAATGTTCTAATGGATCTTTTCTTGTGTTTCCTGCCTCCTCTGTGTTTGGAACCATTTCTAAAGGGATATTTTTGTTCATTTTCTTTTTATATGGTGACCCCCTATCCCCTGAGCTATCATAATCTGTGAGAGAGGAATCCTCTCCTGAAGTGCTGTTGTTGAAACCATCCCTATTTTTCAGAATAGATCTTGGTCTCTTCTTAGGGCGACCAGAGGCAGGCCCCTGACCAACATCTGCAAATCTGACAGAGCGATTAAGCTCAAAGGGTCGTCCCCTTTGGTAGTCAGAATAATCTCTATGGAATTTTTTAATCTTTCTTTCTTTGATAATTTTTTCGTGGTTTGTCAATTCTCTAGATAACTTCTTAATGTTATCCTGAAATTTAGGTAGGGACTCAAATTGTTTGCAATCACAACACAATGTTTTAACCTCCTGAATATTCACATCTACCATTCTCTCATAATATTGTAAAAGGACATTCACAAATAACATGGACCCTATTTGTAAAGCCTCCTTCCAATCACAATTCAACTTGTCATCCGGTCTTCCTACCAATGGTTGGAGCCGTATTCTCAAGCCCCTTGGAGCAATATTCCTGTTAGAATATGTTCTGAATAGTTTCAGATGCCATATATTGGATCTCAAAGTTTTGAGTCCTTTGGTAAGAGAATGGAACGACATATCACAGTCAGATGAAATATGTTGATCCGTGTTACTTGGATTACTGCCTGGTGAGGTATTGATCCCAAACACTCCAATATCCTCCCGATCGGCACATAATCCAGATAGTATGCTCTCTAGGTCCATGCTGTGGATGTCCAATTTAAACGAGAAAGTAAATAACAAGAGAGAATGGCAGTTGTTGGCAAACCCAGAAAAAACTTCAATATTTATTCCAATTATAGCAGAGGTTGGTGAGAGGCTCCCCAGCCGCCCTAATAAAGTACCCAAACTAATACACCGTCCTGAAAAATCAGGAGGGTAGATATGGGAAAGAGGTTCAACAATATACCAATAATCCTAGAGGTAGATAATACCTGACCAGAGGAATACTACCAGATAGGTATCCAACACGTATATAGCTGGATAAGAGAAATGCAAGTAAATATAATCACAAGGTTCAGGGTACTAATGTCAAGGCAAAAAGAGGTCCTTGCTAATAGTAACCAAAATAATTCTGGGTGATTAACCTGATTGTTGGTTGGTATAAACTAAATATGCTAATTGGTACCTGGCTATACAGTGAACTGAGATGCGCCCAGTAAAGTGGAACAACCACTGCCCAAGTATGATGGTTATATGTTGTAAGATCCACAAACACCACCAATGTATGTTCACTCATTCAAATAACCATCCAACATAAGTGGATGTATCATAAAAAGCCTTGTAATTAACTAAAGATGCCAGTGGATGAATCATAAGGTAGGGATGAGCTAATATCCCAACAGCTTCGCAATATTGCAATGTAAAATTTGCAGTATAAAAGTCCTTACTGCATACATGAATGCTTGTGGGGCCCAAAACAAATCACAATATGTATGTGTCTATATTAAAGGCCAGGTCATATGGTTTCCCTCTATACAAGATACATCCAATGGTTCAATCACCTTATGTTCCACGAAATACAGATTTTGAAAAAACAATATTTTCCAAAATCAATGTAATCCAGGTATAACTCTTGCCATGAAATTCAAATATTTACCAATCGAACTTGCCCTCTAATACAATATAAGAGAACAAAATTGCTTGTGAAACATCTAATCCAGAGTATTCCTGCAATAGGCTCACCTAAAATGATTTGTTAATAATCCCTGGTTAAACTGTATCTGCAAGCATAAATTGTTACAAAACAAAAATGTTAAGATATCATATATACATTAATAATGTCCCAAATTCTTTAACATTCGAATAATATCTGCCTTTAGGATAGAGTCACACAAATGAAGATAAAATATTAAATTGGAAAATCCAGTGCTGGGCAATTCCAGCTGGGCAATTCCAACAAGATCCAAAAGCGTTAGACACACCTGTGTATCAATCTAAAATATCCCCCTGACTCGCTGTCGTAATAAACAGCCTATCTGAATAATTTCCATCAACTTGTTAAACAGATAACAAAAACTGTATATAGAATTCCTACATAGAAATATGCACTTATCCCTCTGAAGAAATACCTAGTAAGCACAACAACGCCCAACTACCATACACTGTATGGAAAAGCCATATACATTAAACACAAAGGTATATGTATAGAGTATATAATCATAAAAATAAAATTGAGTCCCAAAAAGAAAAAATCTTGTTCCAAATCGAAATGTCACTCAATCCATCAGGTGAAGTATCCGTATAGACTGACATCTAATCCAAACCAACAATGTCAACAAGAAGATGTCGCGACTCGCACGTATGGTAAACGTCTGTTATGCTCTGGTCACAAACGCATATATAGATTGCAGAAAAATGTCCCGAAAGTATAAAAAAATCAACTCATTACCTTGAATGACGATATACATCAATGTAGGATCAATTACCAGAATATTGTCCCTCCATGGTAAATGCACTATTGCTTCAGTAGCAGAAAATGCACTCAATGAATGTAGTTAGAATAATCCACTAAATCGTAGGCCCTATTTCCGAAAACACACAATACACCACATCCCCAGGTAAAAAAGCGATACAATAAACCATTTACTGGATAAAGCATCCATTTACAGGGAAAAGCATCTGTTCGAATCACAGTCTCAAATCCAGCTAAATATGTGCTGGATAAAAGCGAAAGTCTGTAGCACTATCAGGAGAGGTTCCTCTATAACAGAAAATGGTGCATCAACTGCTGGTCCCACAGCACAGTTCAAGAATTCAGTCCAAACCAAATACTATGCACGTGGGGGATGCAAGGCCCAACCAAACTATGAAGAAACAAAGATGGCCAGCAAGGTTAACAGTTGAATATGCAGCCAAGGACCAGATAGTGAATAATCAGACTTTTTTTTGTAAATAAAACAGACCGGTTTCGGCAATTTAATGCCGCCTTCAGTGTTGAACAAACAATCAAAATGAACAGAATAAAAATGCAAATTTATACAAAATATTGGCCAATAGGCACATGAATGTGCTGTTAGACCTCATGAATAATGTATAGTATATTGTGTGCAGGCAAACACAAAACTGAGAGCATGGTTAAAAATGTGTGTAATGCCCAAAGACAATAGTACCAAAAGCCTCACAAAAAACAAAACCATAATAGACTATGGAACCATGAAGGCTATAATTATACATAATAAAATATGTACCTCCATAGTCATAATTATGTTAAATATATGTGGAAGAATAAAAGAGAACCTATAAGGGGCACATTTCAAAACAGACTTAATAATAAATTGGGTTAAAAAAGGTTGTATTGATTTCTATCTTTAACAACTATATCAGGTATAATATTTTCTGAATTATTTAATCTAATTTTTTGTAAGGTATCATCAATCACAAAGAAAGGCAATGGATAATTACTTTGGGCTTAATTTTTCCACCTGGTCCCAATGATCCTCTCTAACAATTAGCAAATGCAGAAGGATGTACTGAATTTCTTTTTATGTATCAATTATATCAGGTATAATATTTTCTGAATTATTTCATTGTTTTTTTATATATATGTGTATGTGTGTATATATATATATATATATATATATATATATATATATGTGTGTATATATATATATATACACATGTATGTATATGTATATATATAATAGGAAGTAGCCACAATTTATTATTACGTCTGTTTTGAAATGTGCCCCTTATAGGTTCTCTTTTATTCTTCCACATATATTTAACATAATTATGACTATGGAGGTACATATTTTATTATGTATAATTATAGCCTTCATGGTTCCATAGTCTATTATGGTTTTGTTTTCTGTGAGGCTTTTGGTACTATTGTCTTTGGGCATTACACACATTTTTAACCATGCTCTCAGTTTTGTGTTTGCCTGCACACAATATACTATACATTATTCATGAGGTCTAACAGCACATTCATGTGCCTATTGGCCAATATTTTGTATAAATTTGCATTTTTATTGTGTTCATTTTGATTGTTTGTTCAACACTGAAGGTGGCATTAAATTGCCGAAACCGGTCTGTTTTATTTACAATAAAAGTCTGATTATTCACTATCTGGTCCTTGGCTGCATATTCGACTGTTAACCTTGCTGGCCATCTTTGTTTCTTCATAGTTTGGTTGGGCCTTGCATCCCCCACGTGCATAGTATTTGGTTTGGACTTGTTACTCTGGACCTCAGAGGCATACCTGCATGTCCCTATAAGACAAAATTGCAAAAGATACCTCAGATTCAAAGCTGGTACAATGCACTACCAATTCTCTGCACTGCCCTTTGTCTTATCTACTGCGCCCAGTGTCTTCACAAAGTGCCTGGCACCAGTAATTGCATTTTGCAGACAAAAAGGATTTCAAATATATCCATACCTGGACGACTGCCTCATTCAAGCAGACAAAGGACATTCTTCTACAGCATCTGGCGTTTGTAAAAAGGTTGCTAATTTCTCTAGGGTACACAGTAAATGAAAAAAAGTCAAAACTAGTGCCCTCGCAACAGATTATATTCCTGGGTGCCAGCTTAAATACAACGGCCCAGATGGCTTACCTCACGCCAGACAAGTTCAACTAGCTCAATATTTTCAATTACTGGCAAAAAAGTCCCATCTCCCTGCAAGAAAAAATCGGCAGGCCCTGGGATTCATGGCATCCTGCATATTACTAATACCATATGCCAGACTGCATATGAGGAAATTACAATAGTACCTAAAAAGTGTTTGGCCTCAACACTCTCGCAGTTTAGAAGCAGTAATACCAAATGATTCCCTGCCTACAACAGGAGTTTCGATGGTGGGCACAGGCATGTCACCTAAACAAGGGTCAGTCTTTTACCCAACCCACAGCCAGGCAAACTCTAACAGATGCTTCGGATTACGCCTGGGGAGCACACATGGCAGCAAAATGCATTCAGGGCAGCACACATGGCAGGAAAATGCATTCAGGGCAAGTGGACCACAGACCAGATGCATCTTCACATCAATCAAAAAGAGATGTTGGCTGTTCAAAATGCCCTAACAGCTTTCAAGGACCTTCTGCATCCAGGACAATTATTACTAAAGACAGACAACACCACAGTAATGTGGTACATAAACAAGCAAGGGGGCGCTCATTCTTATCCCCTATGCAGGCAAGCCATGACCTTGTGGAACACCGCTCTAACGTAGCAAGTTCACCTGCAAGCACAATTCCTGCCGGGAAAGAAAAATACTCTGGCAGACGATCTAAGCAGAAATATCATGGACCCTCACGAATGGAAATTGAATCCACAAATCTTCAGCATGGTAGCATAAAATGGGGATGCCCAGACATAGATCTTTTTGCCTCCCCACTGAATTGCCAACTACAAAATTTCTGCACAAGGACTTATCACAAACAAGCATGGAAAGTGGATGCTCTTTTATTCAGCTGGAAAAACCTGAAAGTTTATGCCTTCCCGCCACTGCCTCTCCTTTCAAAGGTACTCCTAAAAGCCAGACATGAAAAACCACAGATGATCCCGATTGCTCCAGACTGGCCACGCCAGCACTGGTGCCCTATCTTAAGGAACTTGGCTCAAGGCCCACCATGAATTTTGCCTCAAATTCCACACCTTCTGACTCAACAAAACAATTGGATCCTGCACAGTCAGCTCAAAACCCTAAACCTGGCTGCATGGCAGATACATTAGTCACAGGCAACACCTCTCTCTAAAGCTGTTATGGATGTCATTTTGGAGGCCAGGAGGCCTAGCACCAGGAAAGCTTACTCAGAAAAATAGATTCTGCGCCTGGAACCAGGCTCAAAGCCTTTTACAATACTTAACTGAGATGCTGGACAGAGGCCTATCCTTCTCATCAATTAAGATCCATGCCTCTGCCATTTCAGCACATTACAACACGGATCCTCCTTTATTCTCTCATCCCTTGCTAAAGCAGTACCTCAGAGGGGCTAAAAACATAAGACCGCCCCGGAGACAACCAACACCAACTTGGGACCTCAATTTTGTTTTGGAAAAACTGACCCTACCACCTTTTGAGCCAGCCAATACAGCCAATCTAAAATTTTTATCATGGAAAACAGCTCTGCTCCTGGCAGTAACTTCAGCACAAAGAGTCTCAGAGCTACAGGCATTGATGGCAGTGGAACCTTTTATAATTTTTCATCAGGACAGGGTTTCTTTAAGGACAAACCCTACCTTTATGCCAAAGGTGATATCTAGTGTGGCTCTTAACCAAACCATCCATTTGCCAACTTTTTATCCAAACCCCCAGAATAAAGGGGAGAAACTTCTGCATTCTTTGGACATACACAGGCAGCTACGCTCCTACTTGGACAAAACAAAAGCTTTCAGGAAAACTGAGCAACTGTTTGTAACATGCTGCAGGATCACAGGGAAAGGCTATCTCAAAGCAGACTATATCCAAATGGATAGGGCACTGTATTCGTTACTGCTATACACAGCATAGAAAATCAGTCCCAAATACCATTAGGCCACATTCCACCAGGGCAACAGCCAGTTCAACAGCCTCTCTCAGAGGAGTACCTACCAAGGAAATTTGGGAGGCTGCAACTTGGAGTTCAGTGCACACCTTTATCAAGCATTACCACCTGCCTCTTTACTCTAAATCCAGAGCAGGATTTGCCACTGCAGTTCTACAGGGCCACATAGCCAATCCTAACTCTTTATAGACCAGCCACCCAACGTTAGCTTTGGGATTCTACCAAGTGTAATGACTGCAGCAGTGTGAACACTCGAACATCTACATTTATGGTAGGTACAAAACTGTACTTTTCTTTATCTCTGAGATTGTCGCTAGTATGTACCAATGTTTTCAGTGGGAGAACACTCAGGTTTCTCGGTCACTCAGAAAATACTAAGAGTTTTGCAGAAGGATGTCCCAGAACCTACACCCATTCCTCATGTTCAGTTAGATTTAGAGATGTCTGTCTTACTGCTGACAGTTTTCCTGTTAGTCTGCCTGCTTTCCATAAAAAGGCAGATACGATGTATAAAATTCCACAGGTTTTTAAAACTTGGCCCAGTAGCTATAGCCTTAGTTGATCCCACTGCTGCTGAGCACTTGGTTAATTCAAAGTGTATAGTTCTGCAAATTTGGTTTTCAAAATTTTGAATTGATAGTTTCATATGTTTGCTCTGACAAATTTTAAAAGTTTGAGGGATGTGTTATCTGCAGTTTCTTCTTGTGAGGAAAAAAAATCTGCTTTAAATAAGGTCGCTACTCATTGTTTGCAGTGTGTGTGACTGTTGTACTACCTGGGCTATGTCTGCTGGTACTGTTTTAAGGAGGTTTGCATGGCTGTCTTAGAATTTTCCAGATAAAAGTGAAGTTTTAAATTTTGCCTTGGAGAGAGATTGATCTGATGTCAATCTTCATTCTTGACAGTTGGGCCTGGGTTCTGTCCTTGGAACTGACTCTGCCGTTGTAGCAGGCTCACACCAGCCAGAAAACTCTTAAGCTAAGGCCACCCATAGTGCCTCTCTTCCCTTCCCCTCAGATCTTGCTTGTCACGTAGAATTTCAAGACTCGTCAGGCCATACTCTCAAGCCGAATGCTTTTTTTTTTTTTTAATATTTCTGAATATATTTCTTTTTTATAGCTTCCCTCCAATATTTTTTGGTCGTTTATACTATATTACCAAAATCAGTGTGTGTGTGCAGTTTTTACCGATTTTTATTTACCGGTTTGGTATTTCATCATTACCATAGTTGGTATTGGCACCTCCCTCCCCACTTACCTGTGCTAACTCTCAAATACCATGGTTGGTATTCTCCCCCCCCCCCTTTTTTCCTTCATTTCTTCTTTATTCTCCTTTACCCTTCTAGGTATTTCTCTAGGTACCATTGTTGGTACACTTAAAAAAAAAAAAAAAAAAAAAAAAAAATCTTGCTCTGATTTTCAGTTGTGTGATTGTGTGAACAGCTGTTCATTACTTTTTGCTAATGATGGCTGAGAAACTGGTACTACTGGATTTATGCAATGTGAGAAATGTGGCAGAAGGAGGCCCAACTCCAATGGGCATCTTTCTTGCATTTATTGTTTGGGGGTACTGCACTTAAACTCAGCCTGTGTGTGAACTCCAATGGTTTTGGTCCCTTGCAGAGCATCAAAACAAGTTGTTCTTAGAGGGGTTGCTAAAAACCCTTTTCAGAGGCTTTGTCTGAGGTAGAGGTGTCAAAACCTCCTAAAAAGGAAGCAAAAAATAGGAGCCACTCAGTTCCAGCATCTCCTCAATCTCGGGAACCAAAATAGTCCATAGGCCATGTTTCACGGAACTGAAATCTAAATTAAAATTGACAGACCACAGTCTCCGCACTATAGTCCGACTACTTCCACGGTGCTGTCTACTCACATGGAACTAACTAAAGTTATCACAGTACCGACCCCTTCCATGGAACCTCAGACCCTCTTGGCACCAATAATAGTTTTCCCTGTAAAACTGGTCACCCCCACCCCCAAACAAGATTTTGATCAACCGACCATGGTGCTGAAGGTCAAATCCCTAGCCAGGACTTGATATTCCCAACCTGTTGACCCCTTTGTTGGTCAGCACCTCAGTTCCTTTATTGATCATCCAGAATCTCCCTTGGGGATGTCTATTTGTTCCACCAGGTGCCTTTCGGAGCTTGATGTAGTTAGACTGGTAGATCAGCTCTTGGCGGCCAGAGGTATTCCAACCCATCCAGAGCAATTTTTTTTCTTCCACGGACTCTAACTTATCTTCTTCCTTCAACCTCCCTGCAGGATTTGGAGCCCTCAATGCGGATGCCTCTCCCATTCCCAACTTCTTTGTACAGATGTGGGATCTCACCTTGGTTCCGGAACCCATTCTGTGGAGTTCGGCTCAGTCAGAGCTGAACCACCCACAGGAGCTTGACTTGGCTGCTGGCTCTGGAATCCTTAGTACAGCACCGATTTTTTTTTTTTTTTTTTTTTTTTTTTTTTTTTCCCCCACCACGCCGTTCCTATTACTTTGAGAGTTAGGAGTCCTCTTGTGGCTCCTTCTCTGGGGGCAGACTCTGAGCAGGGTGTGACCCTAGTTCCGAGGTTGTCTTTCTCTGTTCTGGGATCCCATCCCTTTTCAGGCAGGCCTGCCTGTCCGATTATGGAGAGAGCGAGCACCCCAGCAGGCTCTCAGCACCCCCTACATTGGAATATCATATCTATGTATCCTTTGGCTTGCAGCTGTCAGTCTTCTACATTGGTGCAGCAGGCACAGGAGTAGCAAGATGCTCTACTTCAGAGCTCCCTCTCTTAGGAGTCGTCCTGAGACCTAATATAAGAGATTGTGCAAGAGGAAGCACATTGATTCTCTGGAAGAATCTCACCAAGGATACAGATTATGATGAAGGGGAAGGGTCCCCATTGTCATCCCCTGAAGATTTCTCCTTTGGAGACCTAGAAATTTTAAAGCAGAGGGGTGACTGGAAGCCCACTAACCCTTTCTCCGAGGAATGTCTTCCAAGCTTTCCATGCCCGACCACCTTCCTGGATGATCCTGCTTGCAGATGAGTTAGTCAAGCTCATTGTGCAGCATGCTTGGAAGGCCCCTGACAATATTGAGCCAGTCCCCCAGAGACCTGACATTCTCTGTCCCCCAGAGGATCAACCCCACTGGTCCAAGGGTTTAGCGGTAGAAGCTATGCTGGTGGTGGCAGCCACAAAGAAGGAACTCCGAGGAGAGTCCTACTGTCCATCCTCAAAACTGTGAGTCTCGGATGTTGGACAGATTAGGGAAGTGGGTTTATGCTTCAACGACCTTTCCCATATGATTGTTGAATTATTTGGCACATTTCACCTGTCTTCTAAGGGACCTGATCACCGAGCTCTCTGGAACCCTAGCAGGAGCAATGTCTGACTAGGTATGTGATAAGGTTGCCTTCCAGTTTGTGACCCTAGAATCCATCTCCAACTCGTCCATGGGGTTGATTGCACATACAACTGAAGTTGCAGCCAGAGCAGTGGGTGCAGGCATTGTCATGAGATGTCACGCCTGGATGCACTTGTGTGACTTAGTGGACTCCAAGTCTTCCTTTGTCAATGCTCCCATTGATGCTTCGCTGTTTGGCCCAAAAGTTAGACACATTAGCCAGGTGTGAAAAGGATGGAAAGACCCTTTCTGCTGTGGACATACGGTTTTCCACTCCTCATCTACCCTAGTCCAAGAATCAGTAATGGAAAGATGTGGTTCAGGAGGTCCCAAGGGCCTTTTCGAGACCCATGTGGTGAGTTTTCTCCCCAGGGCAGATGGGGGAACTCCTCAGGAAGACTCTCCTCCTGTGGCAGAGGGGGCCTGCGTAACCAGGGCTCCAGAGATTCTTTCTCTGGGCAACCCTATCAGCGCTCCTGAGGAGCGGCCCAATTGCTTACCTCTGAAGGCAGTCGGGTGAAGATTCTCTCTGCACCACTTAGCCTGGCATTCCAATAGCAACAGATTTCTGGGTGCGGACAGTAAGTACCAGAGGTTACCATATCCCCTTCAATCTTTATCCAAGTTCGCAAAGGTGATTCCCTGATGTTCCACCCAGTCAGGGTGATGCAACAGCTCAAATTCAGAAGCTGCTTGAGAAGAATCATCCAAACAGTCCCAATAGATCAAGTATGATTTGTGTTTTACTCCAGATTCTTTTTAGTGCCAAAAAGACAGGGGCCTGGAGGCCGATTCTAGACCTCAGTATTGTCAGACAAAATTACGGATGCAAAATTACAGATGGTCGTGGTTCAGTCTGCCCTTCCATTTCTGGAGAAAGATGATTGGATGTGCTCTGTAGACCTTCAGGATGCGTATTGCCACATAAAAATGGACAAGTACTCCAGAAATGTCCACTTTCGACTGTGAGCCAGTCATTACCAATTTTTTGCACTGCCCTTTGATCTCGCCACAGCCCCCAGGGTGTTCACCAAATGCATGGCAGTGGTAGCAGCTCATCTGAGGCTGCAAGGATTCTGAGTGTTTCTATATTTAGATGATTGGTGCTCTACTGCCCCCACCAGGCAATCTACTTCATGCCTTGTACTACATTCTAGAACTGGGCAGAGTTCTTGGGCATTTAAATGAACAAAGGAAAGTCAAAACTGGCACTCACTCAAAGCATAGAATTCATCGGAGCAACATTTGACATGAGATCCTGTGTGGTTGCTCTTCTTCACAGACTGCAAAGATTAAGGTCACCACTCCAAGGGATACTTTCTCAAGACATAATCCCAGCTCACTTAGTCTTACAACTACTAGGGTCAATGGCAGTGACAATCACCCTAGTTCCCCTGGCGAGGTTCCACGAGGCTGCTTCAATGGCTCCTAGTGTCACAGTGGTCTCTAACACACGCCATGTCTTATCCAATCCACATAACCAATTGATGCAAGCAGGATCTGAATTGGTAGATGAAGCCAGAAGAGGAATTATGTAATCACCCTTTTTCACTCTCTCAGCCCAAGGGCGTAGTGATCACAAATGCATGCCTGATGGGGTGGGGCATTTTCAGGGAAAAGTCCAAGGCACTTGGTCCTCCTTAGAGGCCAATTTGCAGATCAATGTCCTAGAACTGAGGGTGGTGCTTTTAGCGTTGCAAGCATTCCAATCTGCCTTTCCATCGGGAACAGTTGCTTTTCAATCAGACAACATGTCAGTCATCTGGTACATCAAAGAGGGAGGAACCAGGTCCTATCCATTGTCAGAAAGCCCTGAGAGTATGGCAATGGGCAACTGCCTCTAACTGATTTCTGATAGCAACATACATTCCGGGGAATTCCAACGTGATTGCGGACAGACTGAGCAGATGCATTCTCCTGCCTCACGAGTGGTCTCAGTCCTATAGTAGCGACGGAGATGTTTCATTGTTTAGGTCAGCCTTGCTGCAATCCATTTGCATCTCCCACGAACCACAAATGCAACAGTTTCTTTGCCCTAATCCCCCTCCGGAGGAGTCTCCAAGAGATGCTCTTATGCATGATTGGCCCCTGGACTGCTTTATGCTTTTCTTCCCCTTCCCCTTCCCCAAATACCCCAGTTTTTGAAGAAAGGACAGTGGTTGAGAAGCAAAGTAATCCTCATTGCACCCTATTGGCCCTGTCAAGTCTAGTTCCCCTTTATTTGGCCTCGCCTATTTCACTGTCTGTGGACTCTGGACCCAACTTCGGGACTGCTGTCTCATCCACAGGGGCTGCTCCATCCCAACCTGCCAAGTCTCAAGGCTGACTGCTTGGTACCTCCACTTCCAGTAATTGCCAGGCAGAATAATCTATCTTCCCCAGTAGAAAAGATACTGCTGGCTTCCTGTAAACTGTCCACAAGGGAACTTTAAGTAAATGGAACGGATTTGTGATCTGGCCTCAAGGAGAGGGAGTTGACCCCTTTTCAGCCTCTGTTAATAGTGTTAGAACTTTACTCCATTCAGGAGCCTCAGCTTCTACTATCAGAGTTCATTTAGTGGCTCTTTCAAATTTCCATAGTGGTTTTGATGATTTTTCCTTGATATTTCACCACCTCTGTAAAACCTTCTTAAAGGGAGTCATGCGTTTGAAGCCGCCCATTGAAGCTTGGAATTTGACGTTAGTCTTACAGACTTTGATCCATCAGCCCTTTGAGCCAGCCGGCACCTGTGATATCAAATTTATATCTTGGAAAGCCCCCAAAATGTTCCTAGACTCAATCCAAGTTCCTAAGCACCCTGGAATCTAGCAAGGTCTAACCCAATACAATACACTCCTACTGGGTGACTTCAACTACCCTTCCATCAACTGGGAAAACTATTCAAATACTAATGTACAGGCCCAACTCTTTCTGGAATTTCAGTTCTAATGCCCTGGACCATCTCATTCTGACCCCCACTAGAGGAAGCAACATCCTTAACCTGGTTATCACAAACATGGGAGACCTTTGCTCCACACCTATATTCAGTTCCTCCCTGATTAAACCGACCACAAACTTATCACCATAGGAATCTCCATCTTGTCTACAACCCCGACTAAGGTGACCACACTGAAAAACTTCTCTAAAGCCGACTTTGAGCTCCTAAAAACAGAGGTGGCTAACTTCTCTGCCCCCATGCCAATGGAAAAAAGCTGCATGACAGCCGAATCATGCACCAGTGCACTGTACAAGCACGTGCAGAAATGCATGGACCTTGCCATACCAAGTAGAAAAAAGATGCTCTTCTCAAAAAAAATAAATAAATCTGGTGGTTCCCAGCCATCAGTAAACTCTACAACAGAAGGAAAAAAACTGTTGCAGAAAAAAAAATCTAGTCACAAGACTAGAAAATCTCCCTCATCAGTCTCAACAAAAAGTTGAGATTCCTTATCAAGTCCTCTAAAGCCAGCTGTGAAGGCAGAATTGCAGCTGACACCAAAAGCTACCACAAAGCCTTCTATGGCTATATCAAAAACCTCAAAGGCCATACCCAGATTTGCTCAGCTATTGCACAATGGCACCTCCTGCACTGAGCCAACAGATATAGCCAACATACTGGCCGACAGGTGCAGTGACAACATTACCCCTCACCCCCCAAGGGCTCTATCACAATACCAGAAGAAAGCCTGGTACTCGCCATTTCTGTGGCACAGGTAAAGGCTGCATTGTCCAAAGCCAAGAATACAGTGTCCATGGGACCTGTTAATATCCCTGGCTGTGTCCTACATGAGCTACAAAATGAACTGGTACCACATCTATATGGCCCTGTTCAATCACAGCCTTACCTCAGGCTATGTCCCTAACAAATGGCACACTGCTACAGTCATCCTGCTGCATAAAGGGGGAGCAACTACAGACACTGGAAGCCCCATTAGCATGACAAGTCTGGTATGCAAAACTATGGAGTGCATCATCATAGACCTGCTTAAAGATGTAGGCAATCTCCAAACTCTTGACCCCACACAGTTTGGCTTTGTCAAGGGGAGATCCTGCCTGATGAACCTGGTTGACTTCTTCGAGGCAGTCACCAAGGCTGTGGATGAGGGTAAGGTAGTGCATATAGCCAACCTTGACCTGGCCAAGCCCTTTGATACCATTCCCCACTCTGGTATCTTTGGTAAACACACCAGACTTGGCAACAATCCTTACATCACTAGGTGGGTTGCAAATTGCTTCACAGACAGGACCCAGAGAGTGAAAGTTGCAGACTCCAAAATCAGACTGTCGATCAGTCATGAGTGGAGTCCCACAGGGCTCAGTCCTGGCATTTACTTAGAAGGACTCTGGCTGACTAAGTTAGCTGATGACTGCAAGCTAGGAGTCATCATCACCTCCCTAAGTGATGCAGACATCCTACAAAAGGGTCTCTTTGAGACCAGTGATTGGTGTCAGAACCATGGCCTGAAGCTTAACACCAAAAAATGCGTTATCCCCTTTGGAAAAAACTCAGTTTCCACAAATTACCATGTTGTTGGGAGCCCACTAAACACTGAAGGGGGCCGTAAGAGATCTGGGCACCCAGGTCAACAGCCACTTCACCTTCAACCACCACATTGCAACTGTGGTCAGAAAGGCCTTCTATGCGACACATCTTATAACCAAAGGTTTCGCACCAATCGTCGAATATAATGCCATGTTTGGCATGTACCTGACCAGATACCTACAACAGCTAGAGAGGCCACAAAAATACCTCACAAAAAGGATCCTAAGCCTTAAACACATGCCATACACGGACAGACTCAAGAAACTTCAGTAGTTCTCAGGCTCTTATCTACTTATAGGTGATCTCAATCACAGCCTCATTACCACAATTAACAGAACATGCTGGAGGGACAGGTTCATCTCCCAAAGAATGCCCATACTCTGGAATAAGCGTCCCATTCATGTCAAGCAGTGCACCTTGCTGGCCCTCTTCAAGAGAAATCTTGACGAGTGGATGGATAACAAAGTTCACCCCAGGGATCACGCCATTTGCCCTGCTGGGTAGGGACACTATGAACTAACATCGGGTGGCATGGTGCCTAGGCAGTTTTTTTGGGCTAGGCTTGTAAAGGCTTCAGGGCCATTAGCCTAGTACACACCTATGAACCTATTGCTGGTAGCCATCACTTCAGCCAGGAGAATAGCAGAATTACAGGCTTTGTGTGTAAAGCGCCCATACATCATTTTTATAAAGAGTATCCCTTAGGACAAACCCCTCCTTTCTACCCAAAGTTTTCTCTGACTAAAATATTAACCAGTCCATTGACCTGCCTGTTTTCTTCCCCAATCTTTCAAACAAAGGAATATTTGCATTTGTTGGATGTACACAATTACATTTTTACTTGGAATTAAATCTTTCAGAAAATTTGACAAACTGTTCCTGTCTTTTTCAGATACTCAACTGGGCAAACAAGTTTCCAAAAGTCACCTTGTCGAAATGGTTGAGAGATTGCATCACCTTTTTTATCATCAAAATAAAATGAGTTTATCAAGTGAAAGCCAGGCTCATTCTACCAGATCAGTTTCCACTTCAGTGGCCTTTCATTCTTGAGCCTCCATGGATGACATTTACACAGCAGCTACATGGGCTACCACTCATACCTTTATCAGTCATTACAAATTGGATATGGTCTCCAGGGGAAGCTCATCCTTTGGCTCTATGGTGCTCAGGAATATCCTTCCATAGGGCCTCCTGGGACATAAAGCCAGCTAGGGACTCTGTCTCAACTCTCATGAATGAATGAAGATTGACATCAGATAAAGAACTTGTGTTGTTACCATAACATTCCATCTGTGATGTTTATCTCCATTCATTATTGACATTCCGCCGTCCTACCCCCTCCAAAGACAACTGGAAGTTCATAACTTGTCCTGGTACTGTAGTAGGGCACTTGTTCAGACAAAGCTTCTGCTTTTTTTATTTCTATGGGCAAACTCGATCTGAGGGGAATGGAAGAGAGGCACTATATGGGTAGCCTTAGCTTGAGAGTTTTTTGGCTGTTATTAGCTTGTTACAATGGCTGAATCAGTTCTGAGACCCAGCTGTCCAGAATGAAGATAGACAACACAGAATATTATGGTAAGAACATAACCTCTTTTTTTTATCACCTCTGCAACAGAGGGGGGCCAAGGTATAATGATAGAAATTTCCTTGGTCATTTTGCCCCTAAGATTTTGCAGCTTTCCTTTTCAAAATTGTCCAGGGGATTTTCTTTCTCATTTGCCATTTGTGGCAGAAAACAGTCTCAACAGAATTTAGGTAAACAGATGTATAAGAAGGAATGGCAAGAGAGTTCCAAAAACGTTTCCAACTTCCAAAACCAAGGACAGTCCAATCCGTATGAATGACTATTCAAGAGGCCTTGTGATCCATTGCCACAATGGCACCCTTTTCTTCCAAAGTCTTTAATCTCAGTTTTCCTACTTGGCAACAGAGTGCTTCAGCAAAATGGGTTCTGAATATCATTCATCAAGATTAAAGATGGCAGTGAGTGGAAATTCCTCCCCTCCCATGGGCTCATTCCTCACCCACCAAATCAGACTATTTCCACCTGTTCTTCATCACATGCTGTCCCAAGGACTGATAGAACCAGTTCCTCCTCCCCAAAAGTGGGGAAGGATTTATTATTCAAGGGTATTCCTATTGCCAAAGAAAGAAAATGCTTGGAGATTAGTTCTGGGTCTTTCTTTCTTAAACCTGTGTGTGATAGTGCCCAAATTCAAAATGAAACTTCACAACCTGTTGCCTCTTCCTCCTCATTCAACTTTCCTGGTAGCACTAGGCTTGAAAGAAGCTTATCACATCCCTATTTATCCAGACTTCAGGCATTTTAAGGTGTTTGTATTGATCACATTATCAGTTCTCTGCCTTGCCCTGATCAAGTCACTCTTCTCTGAGTCATCTTTGTCCCCGAACCTCTTCAGAGTGGTTTCAGGCAATGCCATAATCATGTGGTGCATCAACAGGCAAGGGGGGACTAGGTCATACCCCTTTGCAGACTAGACATGTTAACTTGGTATATGGCTTCACAGCACAATCTTACTCTACAGGATTCTTACATTCCATCAGAGCAAAATTGTATGATGATAGGACCATGGCAGAATGCAAACTAGATCAGATGATCCAATATTTGATCCATGTGTTGAGTTCCTCAAGTAGACCTTTATGCCTTCTCTTTGAACAATCAACTGGCAGGATTCGTTTCCAAGGCTCTCTGCAAGAATACCTGGAAGATAAATGCCTTTTCTTTGGACTGTAAAGTTTGTGTGTGCATTTCTATCCTTGCCACTAATATTCTGGATACTTCTGAAGATTCCAAATGAATCCCTTGGGAGCAACTGTGGTTATCCATTCTTTCAGGAATGTCCAGGGGCAGTTACCACAAGCTTCTTCAAACTGGATCTACTCTTACAAGAACAGTGGTGCTTGACTCACTCCAATATTTTCAACCAGTCATTTTCAGTTGACTGCCTGGATGATAGGTGTTTATTCCTTTTAGGCACCTGTTTACTGAGGACATGCAGCAGGTACTAATGGAGGTAAGAAAGCCTGCTATTAGAAAATCATATATTGGCAAATGGAAAAGGCTTTCTAGTCTGTGCCAACAACATAATCATCAGCCATTCAGGGCTAGTTCTCTGGTTTTACAGTATTTGTGAGAGTTAATATCCTCTGGCTTTGTTATTCCTCTGTTAATGTTAATTTGTCAGCCATTTCAATGTATCTGCCCATAGCTCTTCCTTCAATGCAGTCTCATGTCTATGTTCATGAAAGGGTTTTTGCATACTAGGCTGACAAGTAAACTATGGCTCCTCCTTGGGATCTTATTTTTGTCTTAGAGAAGCTAACACGTGCTCTAGTTGAACCAGCAAATCTGGCTGACTTGAAGTTCTTAATATGGAAAATGGATTTACTGATTGCACTGACCTCATTTTCCATAGCAACAGGTTTTTTTTTTTTTTTGGAGAACTAATACTTTTATGCCTAAAGTGGTGACCAGGTTTACTTTAAACCAAACTATCCATCTCCCCATTTTCTTTCCCGAATCTTGAAGTGAGGGGGAGGGGAGGATTCACCATTCCTTGGATGTCTGTAGACCCCCACTCTGGTACAATCTTGACAGAACTATATCTCTCAGGTCTGCGGATCAGTTGTTTATTTCTTAAGGTAAGAAGGGATAACCGGTGTCAAAGCAGACTCTTTCCAAATGGTTGTCTATACTCACCATAACAAATCTACTCCAGGCAATGGTCAAGGCCCTCTACTTGGGCCTTGGCTTTGTCTGTGGCTTTTTGGAAAGGGTTGGATTCTAGAAATATTCTAGAAGCTGCTGCTTGTTCCCCTCTACATACTTGCACAAAGTACTAGTAGCTTGACTCCTTTTATAGGTCTAGATCAAGCTTTGATAGAACCGTTACCTAGGAGTTCCTGGACACGCTCATTCCACATGTTAAATACAGTTAAGGGCATAACTACCCATATAGTTAAGCCTGCTGCAGCAGTGATCAGTATAATGAGGATAGTACAGTTGGGTAAGTTGAACATACCATAATAGATGTTATGATGGTCACTACTGCAGTAGCTGCACCCCCCTTCTTTGTTTTTCACGCCAGGGTCTGGACATTTATGCTCTTAGCATAGTCCTGTCACAGCTCATCCTCACTCTTTCTGCTGGAAGGAAAGCTGTGAAGGGTTTCACTCCAGTTTTAGTCAGCTCAGCCTGAGCTGCTTGACGGTGTGAGTATGTGGAAGGTGCCCTGAAGCTTTGGAAGCTGGCCAACTGTTATATCCTTGGTAGGGTATAACCCATATAGGTAAGGCTGCTGCAGCAGTGATTATCAAACATCTACTGTTATGAGAAGTTCAGCTTGCACAACTGTACATTAATTTTTCATACAGATTAAAATACAGCAAACCGCTTCTTTGCCATACTGTTAGAGGCATTTTTAGTAGCTGCAATGGTAGTGGGGCAGGAGTTGTGTTCCTTTTATCTATATCAAACTGACCATTTCTGAGTGTTGGTGTCCCTTATGGTTTGTGGACAGTGTGGCTGGCTAACTTGTGTTTCTTTGGAGCTGTAATACATGCTAAGACCCTTACAGTGGGACTGACAGTAAAACCAAATGCATAATGGTTGAATTCACTAAAATTGTTACCCTTAAAGGTAACATGACCATTGTTGTACATGATTTGATTGTAAGAAAGAATCCTGAAAACATCTCTGCATGCAGTACACTCACTCCCAAGTCATATTGTGATCATTTAATCCACGTACATAATTTGGAAGTTTAGATATCTTCATGGGTTATGACAAATGACTTACTAACTGATATTAATAGTCAAGTATTGCAGTATATGGAATGGCCCTTTAAAACTATCCTAATATCTCTGCCCTTGAATTTCAGAAACATCCAACTTATCCATTCTTGACCGATGTGCTTTATGAAGAGATGTTGGTACCAAAAAAATTTACTTTGGATCACAAAGCTTGCTAGGATGACAGTGGAACAGAGTAATCCTGAGAGCTCTGTAAAACATCCAGTAAAGAACTTAAAGTTGTAGTGCTCTTAGGAAAATATTCCAAACTATCATTAATCAGGCAAAGAAATGTCGCATAACCCTTCAGTGCTGCTATTGTAATACAGCTTGTCTGGAAGAGCATCTGTAATCTAATTGCTAAAATATTTAGGCTATTGGAAAACCCTTTAAAAGACTATTCTTGCCTGGGAACTGTCAAGTTTTAAATCACATTTTTCTCCTATCACTGGCTCTCTAACGAGAAATGCTGCAAGTTTCACCTTGTGCCCACAGTGTTCACCGTAGGGTGTTTGCTCTAAAATAAACAATTTGTAAACTGCTAAAATTTAAGATCACTATCCATTGATGACCCACCATTTTTCCTACAGCCGATAGCATTTGCTAATCCTGCTCATCGTATTGTGATGTAGAACCTGGAAACAATTCAATGTTATACCTTGTATCAAAGGCATTGATAAGCCAAGAACTTTTTACCAGTTGGAGTCTTCAGTCCATTGTTCAAAGAATTATCTGCAAGCATGACTCGTAGTATAGTTTGAGAATAGCAGACAGGATGTATGGGTCTATATCACGTGGTTGAAAGCTAATAATAGCGAATGACCACAACTTCAAAAACACTGGAACTTAAGTTGCAATTGTGGGGGGGGCTGTGCCTCCCACACCCCTTCTAAATATATATGTATATATACCAACTCTGAGATTGCACTACAGTGAGGAAAGGGCAAATACCCCTATCTACACTGTATGTGACCCCACAATAACTGAGTTCTGGTGTTTTTGAAGTTGTGGTCGTTCGCTATTAGCTTTCGACCACGTGATACAGACCCAGATGTACATGGCTATTATGAAACTAAGTGATACCAATGCTAGTAATGTAAATAAGTAAATACTGCAGCAGCCTCCCATGATTCTGAAATTACTTGTCTGGATGGTAACAAGCAATTTTGTGGCAAAGGAGTCTGAGTACAATCACTCCACCATACAGTTCTCTCAAGGATCCACTGCTTGGTCTTTCTTGTGTGTACAGAAATGATTCCGATCATGCTGTGGAAAATAATTGTTTTTAAACCGTTCATTTGTATGTTTGTAGGCATTTAAATCGATAACTTTAGTTTGAGTCTCTATCCACAACCTAAAGAAATCAACTACAGATTTGGAAGTCTTATTGTCATTTGCAATCAACACTGTGAGAAGCTTAGCTGTGTGTTGTTTCAGCTTGCAGCCTCCTTTCGCTGCTTTAAAATTAAACTGCATGTCATTCCAACAAACTTGCATGACCAAAATGTATTTTCTTCCTGTGGGGAATGCCTGCCTACATTTGTTAAATACTCTGTTTTGGTACAAAACTTGTAGAGACCTGTGATCCTCAAAACAAAAACTCTCAGGGTAACGAATAAGTCCATTGTTTTTCTGCCCACACACTGGTACGTACTTTCAATTTATAAGGAGGTAAGGGTTCATCCAAGTTTAAAAAACTTTCTAAATGTTGCTTCCTTTCTAGAGATGGTTAAACAGCTGCTTAACCTACTCTGCATTTGTTTCTATTTACTGGTTGCATTTGAAATGGTTTGTTACTCCTCAAGGCCTTCATTACCATAAACTTTGGTGGTAACCCACTTCAGTGTGATACATGTAGTCAGGGTTCTTGGAATTTGAGTTGATTCTCTCCCCTCCAATAGCAGTGTAGTAGCAACACAGTAGGTAGAATTAAGTAAGGATGCAGTGTTGCCCTCTGAGTGTTTTTAGTATTTGTGTCATCGGTGACAAGCCAATGAGGTGGTTAATTCCCAATAAGGTCCGGACAAGATGTAGTACAAGTAACACTTTAATTCAAAACCAAAAATGGTCAAGCGCTTTTGTTCCCCAAAGGAACTTCTTCAGAACCATTTTACAAAATAAAATCGTCATGTGGTTTACTCACTCAATGTTCCCTTAAAGAAACAGTAATATTTCACTGAATCAATCATAAAATCATTGCTTTTTTCTTTAAAACAGGCAAGATATATATTCATTAATACCAGGCAAGGTTGTTGCATTCAGCCTTGGTTCTGAAGAAGTTCCTTTGGGGAAAGAAAGCTCTTGACCATTTTTTTTTTTTGAATTAGTGTTATTTATACTATGACATCTTGTCTGGACCTTATTGGGAATTATCTACCTCGTTGGCTTGTTTTTTGGTACAAGTTTATTTTTTGCCTACACTGTTTCGTTCTTGGGTCATCAGTGACAACACACAGTAGACATAACATCAAAATAAAACTTCTTGAAAGGAGCATCACTGGCTTTCCTTGGAGAAAGCAAAGTGGTTCTTGTTATGTGACAAAACTTTTTTTATGCAAGAGCTAATGAGAACCTGGCAATCATGTCTGCTTGCATACCCCTAGAGCCACTATTATCAGGTGTACCATCAGTGAAACAATTTTAGAACGGTGTACTGCCTTTAAGATCACCAAAGAAGCTGGAACTTCCTCCAAGGGATTGGAACTTTTTGGAAAGTTGACTCTTGCCCTTTTCGACCTACAGGTTCAAACCCTTTCAAGTTTATTCCTTAGAACCCCTTATTTTTGTTGGGGATTACTTCATTTGTAAGTATTTTGGAATTGTAGCCTCTGTTGTCCTCCAGAAAAGACGAGATGACCATCAAGACCTAGTTTGTCATTCATGTCAGCAGTGGTCTTAGAAGTGGCAGTAAATTCAACTTGCAGTGTTTTCCCAAACACTCTACATCAGAAAAATATGTTGTACCCCTTCAGTGTGTGTGGAGGCATACAAGATTTTATTTATACAATGAGTTATTTCAGACAGATTCTTTATGTAACATTATGCCAACAAATCTGAAGGACCTGGTTCTAAGCTGCCCTGTCCAATTGACTGATAGACTGTACCACAGTTTATTATGCTCATCATGAAAAACTTGTGATGGGCAATGAACAGCAGCTTTTCCAGGAATGTGTCAACACAAGATACTTGTGTTGCGATAATATAGATGACTGGTCAAGATTACAAATTGGATATGCTTTCCAGGAGCAGACCTTTGCTGTTGCAGTCCTGCAGGAACTTGTGTACTCCTCTCTATCTTTCTTTTTAATTGCTTTAGTGCTGCACATCGACTAATATTTTAGTAGAAGCTTATACTGAACAGTGCAGTTATGACCATCCAGTCATAGAGGTTTGACTAAAATCACTGATAACAGTATAGGCGCCCTCCATCCCAATATCTACTCTGTTGCTGTTTTGGGAGAAGAATTATTTTCTTTCTTAAATACCAACATTGTCTCTATATTGGCCCAGATTTCCAGCCTCTTGTGGTAAGTATTGGTCGTGTGTATATAATATATCTATACAAGGACTGAAAATACAGCAGGCACCTCTCTTATACCATGCTACTGCCATACCTCCATAACATAGATAGCCCTGCATGAGGGACATCTGTAAACTCTCAAAGTAGAGATGGATAGCTAGATGTCTTTCAGTACAATTCCCACACACAATTGATACTGCAGCAGTGGCCTTACTCAAGAGTTTGCAATTATGAATATCCTCTCTCATATAGTCTTTCTCTAAGGTTCTGTGTATTTCAGGAAAGTAGCTCGATTGCCTAGATCTGTAAAATAGTGATTTAATTTATAAATTAACTGTATAAGCACACTGGGCAAGTCCCTTTTTAAGGGCAGCACAGCAGTGTCTGGATAAGTAACGTGTTGAGTCCCAGTGGGCCAATGAGGGCTAAAGGAAGTGGCATTTTAACAGCTTTATTGATCTATCCTAACTTTTGGAGTCATTAATTTTTGATCTCTCGTCTCCTAGCCATAGATGTATATGAACATTTAAATAGTTACATGGAGTGGTAGGTTTTATCCCTTCAAGCAATGCAACTGCATTTGTTTTAAAATTTAATCTTGGCTTTTATCTGACATTTCAGCATGCAGAAAACTAAATGTTATTACCCAAGAAAGAAGATAATTTCACGTTGTATTTCATTCTGGACGCTGACTATTGTTTGTGGTGGAAGCCTTAGAGCTGTTCATAGGGGGTTACTAGACTGATGGCCCTGGGGCCCTTATAAGCCTACCAAAGAGTTCATCCCCCAAAACGAAATCTGTCAGCACCTGTCACCCCTGTCAGTGAGGGACAAAGGTGAAACCAGTGGGATAGATTTGTGGTTTCCCATCCACTCATCAAGCTTGCGCTTGAAGACGGTCAGTGAGGTACTCTGACATGTATGTAAAGTATATTCCAGAGACAGGGCAGCCTCTGTGGGACAAAACTGTCTCTCCAGCAGGCTTTTTTGATGTCGCAAATTAGATTTAGGCCTATTGAGTGGGTAATGCTCGAGGAGTTAAACTTGCGGATATGGATCTTCTATGATACCGAGTAAAGTGATAGTGATTTGAGCCTGTCTGCATAAGACAGGTGTTGAAAGCCATGGATTCTCTTTGTGAGGTATTTCTGTTACCTTTCCAGTCGGTGCAAGTGTTTGGAGAGGTACATACCAAGTGGAGCTTTATACTCAATTATAGGCCTAATCAGGGAGGAGTACAGAGAGGTAATAACCTCCTTTTTTTGTGGATGCATCCCCTTTACTTATGAGATGAACCAAGTAAAAGGCTTTTCTGGCCACTGCCACCACATTTTGCTCATTTGCTTTTGTTATATATATATATATATATATATATATATATATATATATATAAATACACTTTATGCATCGCTACTTAGGTATGGTTAAACTATTCCCGGAGCCGTAAAGTCTGCTGTTCAAATTTTCCCTTAGAACTAGCCAGTTTTTTTAGTTTTAGCACTCACATCTGTTTCTTTGAGCTCGGCACTTGTTCAGAACTCGTAAGCACTAAATAAGCTACAAATTACTACAGCACTCAATTTTCCTCACTTGTCTAGAGGAAAACAGTTTTTAGTACTTAATAAGCACCTATCCAGGCATGTCTAAGGGTCAGATCCCGGTGTTTTCTCCTGTCCACCTGATGAATCTGGGCATCTTGGGGCAATGCAGCAATTGCCTCATGTACACAGACAACCCTCTCCTACCACACAACACTACAACCTGTGAGAGATGCACTTACATAGCCATAGTGGAAGCAAAGCTCTCTTCACCCAAGACTGGACTAGACAGTCAAAAGGAGAAGGTAAACACTTGCACCACACTCATCACATAGACCCTCAAAACCTACGCCACCAAAACACACACATAGCAACACAAAACACACACCTACATTCACGGAGGCTCTCAAAAATCTGCTCAAGCAACAGAGACCTCCAAAGCAGAAACGCAAGCAACCTCCACCCCCCCAACACAACCCAAATGACACATAGCCCGCAAACTCAGTGTGCCACTCAACCACAACCCATAAGGCATAACATACCTAACACTCTAGTAATAGGTGACTCTATAGTCAGGCACACTGATGTTCCACTCCAGGCTAAACAAGGAGAAAGTTACTGTCAGCTACCTGTCTGGTGCCAGGATCTGCCACATAACACATGCACTCAGGTCACTCCACAAGTGCAAATATGACTGTCATTGTTCATGCTGGTGTGAATGACCTGAGACGTACCTCCCTGGACTACATTAAGAGAGAGAGATGGAGGAGCTCTCTGATCTTGTAGCCCAGGCAGGTATGACACTAGCCCTGAGTAGCATCCTGCCATCACCCAGAATACCACAGTACAAGGACAAAAATGATTGACTTCAACAATTAGCTAAGCTTCTGATTTCATTCTAAGGGGATCCAGTATCTGCTTGGGATGACATGATCGACACACCATGATGCTTTGCCAGAGATGGCCTACACCTTTCACCCTTGGGATTCCAGATACTGGCTAAGGCTCTTGCCACCCCTATAGTGTCTTTTTTAGGCAAGGCGCAAATGACAAATTCACCACCTTAACTGGTACAAGCAAGCAAAATCCGAGAGTAATGCTACTCAGTGCTAGAAGTCCAAACCTCAAAATGCATTCACTTGAGGCATTCCTTAAAATGGAGAACATAGACATCTGTGCAGTAACAGACCTGGTTCAAGGCTCCAGGGAGCACCCCTGCATTACCAGGCTATAATTCATACCACACCTTTCTGCCACCTAACCTGGACCGGAACACTAAAGGCTGAGGTGTGTCCATATTCATTAAGGATATCCACACCTCCAGGCTAGTTGCTCAACATAATGCATTTGAGATTATCCAAGTGCAACCAACTCTGGGCAAGACCACAATCAAAATTATAACTTGCTACAGATCCCCCACCATGCCCCAGGATTCCCACTCATTTTTTGATACACTGGAAAATATTAGGGTACAACGCAACACCCTAATAATGGGTGAATTCAACTACCCCACCATTAACTGGGAAAACTACTTGCGTACCAATTCTTTTGCTCAACATTTTCTGGAATTCATAAATTCCAACGCCTTGGATCAACTTATCCACATCCCCACCAGGGGCAGCAATATCCTAGACCTGGTCATTACCAACATGGGCGACCAGTGTTCCACACCAGAGTTCAATTCCTCACTGGTCAGATCTGACCACAAGCTAATCACCCTAGAAATCCACATCCCGCCTCCACCCCCCATTAGGGAAACCACTGTAAAAAAATTTCTCCAAAGCCAACTTCACACTTAAGACAGAAGTGGCAAACTTCAACACCCATGCAGATGGACAGTAGAGGTACGACTGCTGAATCCTACACAAATGCACTTTATAAGCACTTACATGAGTGCATGGATTGTGTTATCCTCCCCAAAAAAGGAAGCAAATCTGGTGGTCCCCTGCCATGAACAAACTCTACTACAGAAGAAAGAAACTGTTGCAAAAAAGGAGTAAAACCCCATGATTGGAGGAACTCCCTGGTCTGCCTCAGTAAGATCCTTCGTAAAATCCTCCAAAGCTAGTTACGAAAACAAAATTGCCACTGATTCTAAAGACAACCATAAAGCATTCTATAGCTATGTCAAGAATCTCAATGGCAACACTCAGGTCTGCTCTGAGTTACAGCACAATGGCACTAAATATACAGAGCCATCTGATATTGCCAACATCCTGGCAGATAGGTTTAGTGCTAACTTTACCCTCCTCCCCCCTTACCCCCTAAAGAGACTATCTTTATACCGGAAGAATGCAAAGTTCCTGTAATCATGACTGCACAGGCAAAAACCTGTTTTATTTTCCTTCAATTCCGCAAATGTTCTAACTTAGTTTGCCAAGGGTAAAGAGGCTCAACACTTCAGTTACTTTCAATGCTTTACTTAGATATCAAAATTCATACTATTATACAATACAATACAGTAAAAGAAAGAACATCACCAGTTAAACTATGAAACTTCATTAGAGTCTTTCAGTGGCTGGGAAATCCCGGAACAGTCCGACCGAAGATTAGTTAATCTGGAAGCATAATTCCTATGCGGTGCTTCCATTAGTAGGTGAGATTTCAGTCTGCTGTCTGGAAAACCCCTTCTTTTATACAGGCAGGGACAGTAGTGTAAACAACTGTACATGACTTTAGTCATGCATCCCTTAAGCTGATGTGGCATAGTGACTGGGTGTTGGCCAGACAACCAGACACCATGCACATTCCAAACTTAATACAACATTCTGTTCCCATAATACATCTGTAGCTGCATAGACATGTGAAATTGCACACATTAGCACCCTAACATCTGCTACTGGATAAACAGACACCATGCACAGCACATTCCAAACTTAATACAAGATTCCGTTCCCATAACCTTCCTGACATCTGTTACTGCATAGACATGTAAGACTGCAGCCACAGCTGTTCCAACTAATTCATAACTGGACTGTTTTCATGACTGGATTCAATGAAGCTATCCTTCAAGCATATCTCTCACCAGGCATGTCACATTTGTATCATATTCAGCCCCTAGATTCATTGAATCCTCAGGTACATTGATACATTACAGGATAACATTTGTACAAATCTACATGCCATGCAGCAATTCCAAATGGTTAATATAATAATCAAACAAAATAAGTAGAAAATGATTTGAAATTCATCAAAAAATGCACATTTTGTCTGTTTTCTCAAAAATGTATGTAGTGTTATACCATGTCAAATGTGTAACATTCTGAAAACATCCCACAAAAGGAATTGTTTTAAGTATTGGAATACTATGATTACATACCATACATGAATACTGTTCTGATACCTCTGTAAACATTTCGTATGTTAGTGGCAACACAGTCCAGAAACAAAGCTTAACTGAATGTTGTAACAAAAAGTTTCATATACTGATGAGTGTTGCCTGCAAATCAATCCATTTATAGTAACACACTGTGTTAACGAAGTGTGGTATTTTTGATATCAATATAATTTCCCTGCAGAGTAGGCAGCCACAGCTGATAAGGTTGGCCTGAAAGCAGTGGTAATACTAACATTTGACCCACAATTTCAGGTTGTGTTACATTATAATGAATAAACTGTCCTGTACACCCCAAATCTGTGCATATTGTAAAGTGTTGCTGCATAAACAACCAATGTGTTTCTGGAAGCCATTTCTTAAGCAAGGTTCTCCATGCATATTCATTAGCGGTTATTAATTTCCCTTGAACATTGTTTTTGTGCTTGCACACACATATATATAATTTAAACTACATTCTGTCCAATTTAGTACAGTCACATTCTTATCAAACTTGACAATTTGTATATAAGTTACTATTGAACTGTTCAATAAATTCCTTGTTAAAGTCCAACTGTTCTTTCTGTGGACTCCAAATAATAGGCAACCATTGTGGCTGTAACTGTATTGCCTATGCAATATCATAACCTGTATTATGCAGCTTACTCTCTAAAACTTCATTATCAATAGAGTTTAATGTTCCAAGTCCTACACCCACTCCTCCTAAGACAGTGTCATACCATGCTCGTTTAAACTGACACTGCTTAGTTGTAGGAAAAGTCAGATTAAAATTTACAACATATTTTTGATATTGTTGTGCTACTTTGACACATGTAGATGGTTTTCGTATAATCTGGTCAGTATGCATCATGTAATGCCTTTGCAATACATTTAATTGTGATGCCCAAGTGTTTCTTCCATATATTACTTTTGCATTCATACAAAATAGTACCTGTATATTTTGTGTAGAAATTGTGGCATTGAAAAAAATGTTGCTTTCATTTTTACAGAATTTCCAGTTTTCGTTAATTGTAGTATCAGAGCCACATGCACAACATTTTGTATGTTAGTTATGGTTATGTCAGCATTATTTCCAGTCAACTGTAAATAGACATGTCCTCTTCTCACTCTCCATATCATGGCACCGGATGGAGTTGTTATATTTACAGTACTACAACCTTCATTCGCTTCAACCGCGGTGGTGGTGCTGCGGTAGCGTTTGTCGCCTCACAGTAAGATGCTGTCCAGTTCGATTCTCAGCTAGAGTGTCTTCTGCATGGAGACATGCGTGAATGGGCATACCTTTGTTGAAGGTTGTGCGTCAGGCCTGGCAAGCCGGTACGTAAAAATCAACTGCCAATTATTAGCGGACCGGAGTTCCACTATGGCGACCCCTAACCCGGAAAAGCCGAAAGAAACAAACAAAACAACCTTCATTCGCTTCACATGTAAAAATTACCTTGTGTTCAGTTTGCGTTACTTTTTCTCCATCCCCATTCAGTTTTGGTTATGCGTACAGCTGGTGAAGCAGGTGTCCATGACATATTCAATGGAAAACATTAAAGTAATAAGTGGTCGTAACAAAAATTGCCTCTATCGAAATAGCATAATTTCTTTAGATACAAGGTTTTCTCCCTACAATCAAATGGACTCCACCACAATCTTTTCATATTTCTAAAGACAAAAAGAATGTTAGTGCTCATTCCCTTAAATAACATTTGGATGCTGGGACGCTCCCATTTTTCCTGACCTGCTCACAGTATAAGAATTACATTATCTTTATCAACAGCTACAGTTTCAGCTGGTTCTGGTGGACTGCTTTCAGATGTACCCCATAAATGAACTCCAGCTATTAAGCCTGATTGCTTATTTTCTATTGTAGCTTGTTCAAGAGGTTCAAATAACTGTTGAAATGCATGAGTCTATAGCATCCTCATTAAGGGTGTTTCACTGTCTGTTAAAGGTCTATTGTTTAAGATGCACAATGCATCAGTTAAATTCTGTTTCCATTTTTTTAATGTACCATTTACCATCTTTCTTAATTGAGTTTTCAGTAACCCATTAATACATTCAATTAACCCTGCTGCCTCAGGGTAATAAGGGATATGATAAATCCATTCAATATTATAATCACTGCAATATTCTTGAATTAATCTACCCTTAAAATGTGATCCATTATCACTTTGTATTTGTATGGGTGTTCCATAATACAGTGTTAACAAATCTAATGCCTTCATGGTATTCTGTTGTGTTGCCCTTCCATAGGGTACGGCTAACAAATAACCTGAAAAGGTATCTATTATGGTACATGCATATTGCCATCCTTTATTTTTTGGTAAGGGACCGATATAATCTATCTGCCAAACTTGTCCTGGTAGCTTGCCTCTTGCTAAATGCCCCCTTATAACTTGTGGGATAGGCCTAGCAGAATTATGCTGGCATATTGGACATTATGCAATAACAGTTTTTACTATGTCTATTTTCAATGACATTCCTCTCGGTGCCCATCGATATGTAGCTCCCCCCCCCCCAAGTGCCCACATTTTTGATGAGCCCATTTGGCTTATCCAATTTGATTGTCATAATTATCAACCGCCGCCGTTGTAGTGGCTATCTTGCTTTCTCCATCTGCTTGTGTGTTAAATAATCGCTCTAAAGTATCAGTAACACAATGCGCATCTACATGATAGTCATTTGTATATGGGAATTCATATATTTTTTGCCAAATTTGCTCCCATATCTCTTTCCCCCATACTTCTTTAGTATGAATCTAGTACTGATTTTTCTGCCACATTGGCATTCACGTAGCTAAGCCATTCGCCACAGACTGAGTCTGTGAATACATGACACTGAGAAGTGTCTGGAGTCTGTGAATACATGACACTGAGAAGTGTCCATTTGTAGTGCTAAAAGAATTGCATATAATTCTGCATATTGACTAATCTTCTCTTCTCCTGTTTGACTAAGTATTCTCCCTGATGAGGGATTATATGCTACTGCTTTCCAATGTTGCTTGCCACCACGTTTTGCTGAGCCATCTGTAAACCAAGCATTCCCTTTTTCTTGATTTGTCAAATCTGCATAAGCTTTCCCTATTTATAGGTTCATAGGTAGGCACTAGGCTATTGACCCTAGGGCCTCTACAAGCTTAGCCAAAGAGGTACCCTGGCTTTTGCCACCCAAGAAAACTATTTTCCTCTGCCCTTGTCAAGCAGAACCACAGAAGTGATACCCGGGGTGAATTTCCTATTACCCATCCAATCATCAATATTTTTCTTGAGTGCTAATGAGGAGCTCTGTTTGACATAGGTTATCTGTTCCAGAGTATGGGAAGTCTCTGGGACAGGAATCTATCCCTCTAGCATGTTCTGTTTGTTGTGGTGAGAAGGTTTAGGTCCTTAGAGCATATAGCTCAGAGGGATTGGGATTTCTTTAAGTGGAGCATGTCCAACAGCTCTGGGTTTGACATAGCTTTGTAGGTCAGGCAGAGATCGCCTCTGAGTAGGCGATATGCAACTGAGTAAAGCTGGAGTTTTTTGAGTTGGTCTGCGTAAGGCATCTGCTTGAGGCCAGTAGTCCTCTTTGTGAGGTATTTTTTGGCCTTTCCAGTTGTTGTAGATGTCTTGTGAGGTATATACCAAAAGGGGCATTGTACTCTATAACGGGTCTAATGAGTGATGAGTAGAGGGGAACAATGACCTCTTTTTTTTCTGGATGAGAAACTTTTTGTGATGAGGTGTGCCATGTAGGATTTCCTGACCAGTGTGGTGATGTGATTATCAAAGGAGAGACTACTGTCCACCTGTGTCCCAAGGTCTTATCACCCTTTCAGTGTTAAGTAGACTACCGCCTATGTCGTAGTTCATGGGTGCAGAGTTTTTACCAGAGGGGATGACAGTGCACTTTTTGGCATTGAGCTTGAGACCATGGCTTTGACACCAGGCATCTGTCTCAGTGAGGCCCTTTTGTAGGATGTCCACATCGTTAGGAGTTTTGATTATGGCTCCTAGTTTGCAGTCATCTGCAAATTTAGTTAGCCAAAGACTTTGTGTTAGCCTGTACTTCAGAGAAGTAGATACCATACAGGAGAGGACCCAGGACTGAACCCTGTGGTTCTCCACTTGTCTGAAGTCTGATTTTTGGAGTCTGCTACTTTCACAGTGTGGGTTCTGTCAGTAAGCCAGTTGGCAACCCATCTTGTGACATAGGGATTTATACCTAGTTTAGTGAGTTTATCTATAATTTCAGAGTGGGGGATGGTGTTGAATGCCTTGATGAGATCTAGATAGGCTGTGTGAGCCACCTTACCCTCATCTATGGCTTTGGTGACTGCTTCAAAGAAGTCTATCAGGTTTAGGAGGCATGATCTGCCTTTTACAAACCCGAACTGTGTGGGGTCTAGAGTTTGGAGATTTCCAATGTATTTGAGTTCCATGATGATATGTTCTATGGCTTTGCAGACCAGGCTCATCAGGCTAATGGGGTGGTAGTTCCCGGGGTCTGTTATGGCCCCCCCCCTTGTGGAGTGGGATAACCGTCATGGTGCGCCATTCAGTGGGCACAAAGCCTGAGGTGAGGCCATGATTGAACATGGTACTTAGGTTGGGTGCCAGTTCATTCTATAGTTCATGTAGAAGGCAGCCTGGGATGTTGTCAGGTCCCATGGCTGCTGTGGTCTTGGCTTTGGAGAGTGAGGTTTTTACCTGTGCAGCTGTGATTACAGAAACTTTGCATTCTTCTGGTATAAAGATGGGCCCTTTAGGGGGCGAGAGGGGGGTAAAGTTAGCACTGAACCTTTCTGCCAGGATGTTGGCAATATCAGTTGGTTCTGTATATTTAGTTTCATTGTGCTGTAACTCAGAGCAGGTCTGAGTGTTGCCATTGAGATTCTTGACATAGCTATAGAATGCTTTGTGGTTGTCTTTAGAATCAGTGGTGATTTTGTTTTCATAACTAGCTTTGGAGGATTTTATGAGGGATCTCAGCTTCTTACTGAGGCTGATCAGGGAGTTCCTCCAATCATGGGATTTTACTCTTTTTTTTTTTTTTTTTTTTTTTTTTTTTTTTTTTTTTGCTACAATTTCTTTCTTCTGTTGTAGAGTTTATCTAACTGGGAATTCCTCTATCATATCTAAAACAGCAGGTTCATTTACATTTTCAATAGGGATCTCGGCAATTTTCTCATATAAAGTGGCAATACCTCCAATCCCAGCCTTAGCTCGGTCTTGTATATACCACTTCCACTTAATCACACTTGCCTCCTGGGCATGACCAATTTTGTGTTTTTGGCGAACTCCTTACCCATTGCATAATGGGTATTTCTGGGCGCAGAATCACCTCATGCCCTACTGTCAATTGTTTTGTTTCTAATAAAGCCAAATAGCACCCGAACAACTGTTTCTTCAAAGGTGTATATCTACTTCCTGCCTCAGGTAGTTTCTTAGTCCAGAATCCTAGCAGAACTCTTTTTCCATCCTGTTTTTGCCACAAGCTCCAGTTAACATACATATCTTTCACTGATGCATTCAGTTCTACCTTTCCTATTAGAAGGGGCCAAAGATCCAATGCTTGTTGTATTATTTCCTTGGGCATTTGATATACCATTTGTTCCCTTTCTCCCCATTCAAAATTATATTTTTTCCTTGTAACCTGGTAAATGAGTGCTAATACCTGCCCAAGATGGGGGAATATGTTGTCTCCAGAATCCAAATAATCCTACAAACTGCTGTGCATCCTTATTTCTGGGTTTCAAAAATTCTAAGATTTTTTGCCTGGCCTTGGGTAATATTTCCATATGCCCTTTATGCCATTGGATTCCCAAGAATTTCATGGTTTGACTAGGTCCTTGTATTTTGTTGAGGTTGATTTTCCCAACCCTTATCTTTCATGTGTTCAATTATTTTAGTTAAACAATCTCACACTGTGTGTTCATCTGATCCTTGTATCAAAATGTCATCAATGTAATGTCAAACTAATGTCTGTAGGCAAATGTATTTCATCTAGACATTCTGCTACTATTCTATGACAAATTGTAGGGCTGTGCAGATACCCTTGTGGTAGGTGTGTAAAAGTATACTGCCTACCTTGCCATATAAAGGCAAACTGATCCTGGTTTTCTTCTGCAATAGGAATGGTAAAGAAAGCATTTGCTAAATCAGTTACAGCATACCATCCCCCTTCTGTCTTTTGAATTTTCTTTATTAACGTAACCATATCTGGTACCGCTGCAGTAAGAGAGGCAGTCTGATGGTTTAACTCTCTATAATCTACTGTCATTCTCCATGATCTATCAGGTTTCTTTACCGGCCAAATCAGATTATTAAAAGCAGTACTAGTAGTTTGTAGTACCCCTGCTTCTAATAACTCCTTAATTGTATTTCCTATCCCTCTGGTATACAGTATTGTTTCATGTATACCTTTTGTTTCACTGGGGGTAAAATTACAGGTTGCATTTTTACCTTTCCCACTGTTACAGCTGAAATATTCAGAGAACATGCTTGTAAACCAAATTGGTATGATCCATCCAATAGATGTAAAGTCATACCTGTCAGTACATCTATTCCAGTAATGTACTCGGGTATCAGTACAATTAGTACAGTGTATGTCCCTGTTGGTAACTGTCCAATCTTCATAGTCAATTTTGTTTGGACTGCCTCAGTCTGTTTTCCACCCAGACCTATCACCTGCGGTCCCTTGAAATGTCTAAGATTCCCATAAATCAGTGTGGCCTCTGCTCCGGTATCTACCAAAGCACGGACCTTTTGTATATTTCTATTTTTCCATAGTATCTCTAAATTCACATATGGTCTATGGTCCAACTTCCAGGTAGATACCGAAGCTTGACCAGTTTCCTAAGCATTTTTCTTTTCTGCAATGCCTGCAAAGAGATCAGCATACTGATGCCATATCTGATTGTATACCCTGCCATGCAGTTCGGAACCCATTTCTGCTTGTTGTGCTATCTTACCTTCAGAGTTGCTTACTACCTCCGTCTCTACCTTTGCTTCTACCTTTCGCATTCTTTTTTCAAACCTCTGTCCTTATACATTTGCCATAAAGTTTGTGTATCTGATCCATCTATATCTTCCTTTTTTACTCCATCTTTAAGTAAAGCTAAAAACATCTTCCTAGTTACTCTGTTTGATTTCCCTTCATTATTTTGTGCATTTGTCCCTAGTCACCCAGATCAGCTAATTGTCTTATCGCTTCTGCCACTGTAGACAAGGGATTCCCTGTCTGGTTTATCAATAGTGTCTTAATGACTTGCTTATAAGCAGGTGGGGCTGTGCGTATGATATAATTTTGGATGGCGATTGTCATAGCTTCATTCATCATATCAACCTGTCCTATAAAAATTGCCATTTTCATTCCTTCCTCTTTCAGTCTGTGTACAGCATCTTTTAAAGCATAAGGCTTATCATTGGCAGGTCAATCAGATGCTGTTGGGTATTTTTTGCTACATCCCTGCACCACCAACTGTAAAATTGTAATATTCTCTTCACCAGAAAATCTTCAGAATTCATCTTGTATAGTGGGATCAGGACAGAGAGTAGAGAATCTTTGCATCATCCTGATCCACCATTACAGCTCCTGCTCTTATATCATGCAATCGTACCACCCATGTCAATAATGATTCACCAGGGAGCTATTTAAACTTTGCTGTGATATCTGCAATCTGAGTAGTGTAATCTTCATGTACCTTATCAGGACTGTCGGTCCCATCTGCACTAATATTACATTACCTTGTTGGTCTCTCATTGCATTACCGGCTACATCCTGTTGTGGTAATGGGACAGGCTCTATCATTTTTCCACCTAATAGATGGTTTTACATCTTTTACCACCATTTCATCTTGTTCTGAACTGCCAGCTGAGTCACTGTCCTCTTCATCCGGGGAATACCAAATGTCCCCATCCCATTTGTCTGGATCCCAGCTTACCCTAGCCACCGCTACTTGCTGACAGATTTTTCTTATTTATTTTTCCTTTTCATAGGTTCATAGGTTGATACTAGGCTATCTGCCCTAGGGCATTTATAAGCCTAGCCAGAGTGTGTTTGGCTTTCGCCACCCTTTTAGATTAGTTGACACTGCCTCTGTATAGTAGGTCACAGAAGGTAGCCCTTTTAAGGTTAGTTTACTGTACCTCTGTCAAGCAGGGACACAGAAGAGATCCCAGGGGTAAACTTACGATCTCCCATCCACTTGTCAAGATTTCTCTTGAAGAGGGTCAGTGAGGGGCTCTGCCTAACATGGATTGGGATTTTGTTCCAGAGTGAGGGGAGCCTCTGGGATATGAATCTGTTCCTCCAGCATGTCCTATTTATTTCTGTGCTGAGGTTCAAGTCCCTGGAGCGTCTAGCTCTAAGAGATTTGGATTTCCTGAGGTGAAGCTTGTCCATTAATTCTGGGTTGGACATGGTTTTATATGTCATTCACAGATTGCCTCTGAGTAGGCGGTACGCAACTGAGTAGAGCTGGAGTTTCTTTAGCCGAACTGCATAGGGCATCTGTTTGAGCCCCTTGATCCTTTTGGTGAGATACTTTTGGGGTCTTTCCAGTTGCTGAAGGTGTCTGGTAACGTACATCCCAAACGGGGCATTGTACTCAATTATGGGCCTGATAAGTGATGAGTAGAGGGGCACAATGACCTCTCTTGATCTAGATGTGAACCCTTTCATGGTAAGTTGGGCTATATAGAAGGTCTTTCTAACCACTTTGGCAACGTGATTGTCAAAGGAGAGATTGCTATCTACTTGGGTCCCCAAGTCCCTAATTACTTCTTCCGTACTTAATGGATTACCACCTATGTGGTAATTTGTGGGCACTTTGTTTTTCCCAAAGGGGATGACTATGCACTTTTTGGCATTTAGCTTTAGGCCATGGCTCTGGCACCAGTTATCCGTCTCTGTGAGACCCTTTTGGAGGATGCTTGTGTCAGCCGGAGAGTCGATTACAGCACCCAGTTTGCAGTCATCTGCAAACTTGGTCAGCCATAGCCACCCGTGTTAGCCTGTACCTCGGAGAAATATATACCGAACAAGAGAGGTCCCAGGACTGAGCCTTGTGAGACACCACTTGTAACTGGTTTAGAGTCTGACATGGCACCTGCTATTCTGACCATGTGGGTTCTATCCCTGAGCCAGTTTGCAACCCATCTTGTGACATAGGGGTTGATATTTAAGCTGGTGAGCTTATTTATGATGCCCGAGTGGGGGTATTGTGTCAAAGGCTTTTGCGAGGTCCAGGTAGGCTGTGTGGACTACCTTCCCTTCATCTATGGCTTTGGTAACTGTTTCAAAGAAGTCGACCAGGTTCAAGAAGCAAGATCTGCCCTTAAAGCCGAATTGGGTAGGATCCAGTGTCTGTAGGTTCCCAATGTCTTTGTTTATTATTTCCATGATGATACGCTCCATAGCTTTGCAGACCAGGCTAGTCAGGCTTATAGAGTGATAGTTTCTGGGGTCTGTTGTGGCACCACCTTTGTGGAGTGGGACCACTGTTGCTGTACGCCATTCCTTGGGTACATATCCTGTAGTAAGGCTGAGATTGAACAGTGACTTTATATGAGGGTTTAGTTCTTCTTGGAGCTCATGTAAGTCACAGCCCGGGACACCGTCTGGTCCCATTGATGCTGTGCTTTTTGCTTTGGAGAGGGCAGCTCTCACCTGTGCATCTGTGATCTCAGGAAGGCTACACTCTGTTTGGATAGAAATCTGCTCTTTTGGGGGGGAAGGGGGAGAGAAGTTTGCACTGAACCTTTCTGTCAGGATGTTGGCAATGTCTGTGGGTTCAGTGTATTTTTTGTCATTTTGCACTAACTCAGAGCATATCTGGGAGTTGCCTCCCAGGTTTCTGACATAACTAAAGGCGGCCTTGTGATTATCTTTAGTGTCTTGTGCAATTTTTTTTTCGAAGCTGGCCTTAGATGATTTTATGAGGGATCATAGTTTCTTGCTAGTACTGATCAATGACACCTTCCCTTTTTGGGATTTTGCTCTGTCATGTAGTAGCTTTCTCCTTCTGTTGTATAGCTTATTTATGGCCGGGGTCCACCAGACAGGTGGTCTGCCTTTGGAGGAGTGAGTCTTGGTTTTATTTGGGATAGCATGCTCCATGCATTCCTGTAGGTGTCCATAGAATGCTTTTGTAAAGGATTCTGCATTTTCAGCCGTATTTTCCACTGGCCCAGGGGCTTTGAAGGATTTCACCTCAGTTTTGAGAAGTGTGAAGTTTGCTTTTGAGAAGTTCTACACCGTGGTTTCCTTGGCTAGGGGTGGGGATGGAATATGAATGTCCAGTGAGATTTGTTTATGGTCTGATCTTACCAGTGAGGGGTATACCTCTGGTGTGGAACATAGAGACCCCATGTTGGTGATGACCAGATCCAATATGTTTTCCCCTCTTGTGGAAATGGTGACCAGTTGTTCCATAGCATTTGAGTTTATAATTTCTAGGAACCGTTGGGCGAGGGTGTTTGGGCTTGAGCAGTTTTCCCAATCGATGTTTGGGTAGTTGAAGTCACCCAGTATAATAGTGTTTGGAGAGACCTTCATATTCTCCAGTGTTCTCAGGAAAGCCGAGTGAGGTTCCTGTGTTTGGGAGGGTGGTCTGTAGCAGGCTACAAACTGAAAGGCAGTTTTTCCCACTGTTAGTTGCACATGGATGGTCACCGATGCTTTGTGCAGTGCCACTAACCTGGAGGTGTGGGTATCTTTGATAAATATGGATACTCCCCCTCCTTTTGTGGTTCGGTCCGAGTTTTGGGGCCAGAAAACATGGTATGAAGTATAACCTGTTCGTGCTGGGCTGCTCTCGGGAGCCTTGAACCAGGTTTCTGTTACTGCACAGATATCGATATTCTCCATACTGAGGAGAGTCTTGAGGGCATGCATCTTGAGGTTTAGACTTCTGGCATTGAGCAGCATTACCCTTAGTTTTTTTTCTTTGTTTTGTCTATGGGGGTGGGTTTGTCTTTTGAGCCTTGCCTAAAAAAGGCACTATGGGGGAGGCAAGAGCCTTTGCCAGTATTCGAAAACCCAGGGGTGACCGGTGCAAGCCGTCCCTAGTGAAGCAACATGGCTTGTCGAGCATGTCATCCCAGGCTGACGGACACTGGATCCCCTTTGAATGACACCAATACTTTAGCCAATTGTTAAAATTGATCATTTTGTCTTTATACTGTGGCATCATTCTTGGTGAGGGTAAGATGCTACCCAAGGTCAGGGTCATACCGGCCTGGGCTACATGATCAAAGAGCTCCTGTACGTCTTTTTTCATGTAGTCCAGGGAGGTACGTCTCAGGTCATTCACACCAGCATGGACAATGACTGAGTCATATTTGTACTTGCTTTGGAGTGACCTGAGTGCTTGTGTTATGTGGTGGATCCTGGCACCCGACAGGCAGCTTACAGTAACCTTCTCCTTGTTCAGCCTGGTGAGTGGGACGTCAGTGTGTCTGACAATAGAGTCACCTATTACAAGTGTATTAGGTGTGTTTAGCCTTAAGGGCTGTGACTGTGTGGCACACTGACTTTGTGAGCTATGTGCTATGTGGATATTGTTTCGTGGTAGGTATTGCTTGGATGTCTGCTTTAGAGGTCTCTGCTGCTTAGGCAGATTTTTATTTAGAGCCTCCGAGTATGTTTTTCTGTGTTTGTGTTTGGTTTGCTGATGCGTGATAGGTCTATGTGAGACTGGATTTGTGGTGTGTGTGGTTACCTTCTCCTCCTGACAGGCTGTGCCAGTACTGGGTTGAGAGAGCTTAGCCTCCAGTTTGGCTATATAGTTGCATCTCTCACATATATTTGAGCTTGTTGGGAGGAGGAGAGGGTGGTCTGTATACATAAGGCAGTTGTAACATTGCCTCAAGATTCCCAGATTCACCAGCTGGACTGGAGAGTAAACTCAAAACTGACCTTTGCACATGCCTGAATAATATAGGGAACTACTTATTGACTGATCAGAAAGAACCAATAGGGAGCAAGTGCTTAGGAGTATAAGAGGATGGAGTGCTTTAGTTTGTGTTTACCTATGAGATTACTTATATGAGCAAGTGCAGGGCTTTAGAATGAAAATAGAGTGCTTAATTAGAGATTTAGAGCAGTTCTAAGGGAAAAAGTGAAGAGCAGACTTTGTGGAGCCGGGAATAGTTTAAACCTGTTTAAGCAATGCTGCTCTGTGCGCAAGACCGCGCAAAAAGAGAGCTGCAGGGTTTTAAGAGAGAGATCAAGGAGTTTAGAATTGACCCAAAATGGCCAATAAAACTACAGATTCTAGGCAGTAACCACTCCTACAGGGACAGGCAGGCTGCTCAGTGTTAACCACTACCACTGGTGAACACAGACTTCCCTTTAGCCCAAGCAAGCACTGGCCTCCAAGAAACTTAAAAACAGTTCAGAACAGCAAATCTGTAACTGAACTTTCTTAAATTTCAGAAAGTGGGAAAAAAGCAAGATTTTTTTTTTTTTGTTTTAGTTTAAAGGTAGCAGAGATACACAAGTAGCAAAATATTCACAGCAGTGCAATAAATGACCCCGCAACTTGAGTGCTAGGCCAAAGTCAGGTAAAATGCAATTTTAAGAGAAAAAACGATTTTAAATTAAGTGCAACACAGGAAATGCAGTAAACAGGCTCTAGATGTGTTCTAAATACTGTTTCTAATACAGATATAAACTTTAGCAAGCCGGAAAATGCTGAAAAGTAGGCGGCAAAGCAGTAATTCTAAACAAAAAATTAGAAGAAAATACTTAAAATCTCAAAAGTGGCTCCTTTCTTCTCTCAGCATTTTCTCCCCTTGGTAGGTGCTTCAGCAACAACTAACAAGCCTGGAAAGACACCAAAACCATGAGGCAGCAGGGTTTTAAGAGAGAGAGAGATCAAGGAGTTTAGAATTGACCCAAAATGGCCAATAAAACTACAGATTCTAGGCAGTAACCACTCCTACAGGGACAGGCAGGCTGCTCAGTGTTAACCACTGCCACTGGTGAACACAGAGACTTCCATTTAGCCCAAGCAAGCACTGGCCTCCAAGAAACTTATAAACAGTTCAGAACAGCAAATCTGTAACTGAACTTTCTTAAATTTCAGAAAGTGGGAAAAAAAGCAAGAATTGTTTGTTTTTTCTTTTTTTGTTTTAGTTTAAAGGTAGCAGAGATACACAAGTAGCAAAATATTCGCAACAGTGCAATAAATGACCCCCCACTTTTCACCTCTTATATTTATAACTGGCCAAATGTTTTATTTTATTTTACTTCTGTTCTGCAAATGTTCTAACTTAGTTTGCCAAGGGTAAAGAAGAGGCTCAACACTTCAGTTAATTTCAATGCTTTACGTAGATATCAAAATTCATACTATTATACAATACAGTACAATAAAAGAAAAAGAACATCACCAGTTAAACTATGAAACTTCATTTGAGTCTTTCAGTGACTGGGAAATCCCAGAGCAGTCAGACCGAAGATTAGTTCATCTGGAAGCACAAGTCCTACACGGTGCATCCATCCGTAGGTGAGATTTCAGTCTGCTGTCTGGAAAACCCCTTCTTTTATACGGGCAGGACAGTAAGTGTAAACAATTGTACATGACTTTAGTCATGCATCCCTTAAGCTGATGTGGCATAGTGACTGGGTGTTGGCCAGACACCATGCACATTCTAAACTTAATACAGCATTCTGTTCCCATAACACATCTGTTACTGCATAGACATGTGAAATTGCACACATTAGCACCCTAACATCTGCTACTGGATAAACAGACACCATGCACAGCACATTCAAAACTTAATAAAAGATTCTGTTCCCATAACCTTCCTGACATCTGTTACTGCATAGACATGTAAGATTGCACACATAGCTGTTCTAATTCATAACTGGACTGTTTTCATGACTGGATTCAATGAAGCTATCCTTCAAGCATATCTCTCCCCAGACATGTCACATTTGTATCACAAAACCACACTCTCCAAAGCCAAGAACACAGCATCCATGGGACCTGACAACATCCTAGGCTGTGTTCTACATGAACTACAGAATGAACTGGCAACCCCACCAAAGCACCATGTTCAATCATAGCCTCACCTCAGGCTTTGTGCCCACTGAGTGGTGCAAAGCGACGGTTATCCCACTCCACAAAGGAGGAGCGACCATGGACCCTGGGAACTATCACCCCATTAACCCGGTCTGCAAGGTCATAAAACTTATCATGGAACTTATAAACAAAGACATTGGTAATTTCCAAACTCTGGACCCCACCCAGTTCGGGTTTGTAAAAGGCAGATCATGTCTCCTAAACCTGCTAGACTTCTTTGAAGCAGTCACCAAAGCTGTAGATGAGGGTAAGGTGGTTCACACAGCCTATCTAGATCTTGTCAAGGCTTTTGACACCATCCTCCACTCTGGAATTATAAACTCACTAAACTAGGTATAAATCCCTGTGTCACAAGATGGCTTGCCAACTGGCTCACTGACGGAACCCAAACTGTGAAAGTAGCAGACTCCAAATCCGACTTCAGACCAGTGACAAGTGGAGTACCACAGGGTTCAGTCCTGGGTCCTGTCTTGTTTAGTATCTACTTTTCTAAAGTACAGGCTAACACAGAAGGTCTTTGGCTAATGAAGTTCGCAGATGACTGCAAACTAGGAGCCATAATCGAAACTCCTGACTATGTGGACATCCTACAAAAGGGCCTCACTGAGACAGATGCTTGGTGTCAAAGCCATGGCCTCAAGCTCAATGCCAAAAAGTGCATTGTCATCCCCTTTGGTAAAAACTCTGTACCCATGAGCTACCACCTAGGTGGTAGTCTACTTAACACTGAAAGTGTGATAAGAGACCTTGGCACACAGGTGTACAGTAGTCTCTCCTTTGATAATCACATCGCCACAATAGTCAGGAAATCCTTCTACGTGGCACACCATCACAAAAGGTTTCTCATCCAGGAAAAAAAGTCATTGTTCCCCTCTACTAGTCACTCATTAGACCCATTATAGAGTACAACGCCCCTTTTGGTATGCACCTCATAAGACAATTACAACTGGAAAGGCCGGAGAAATACCTCGCAGAAAGGATTACTGGCCTCAAACAGATGCCGTACGCAGACAGTCTCAAAGAAATCCAGCTTTACTCCATTGCATATCGCCTACTCGGAGGCGATCTCTGCCTAACATACAAAGCTATGTCAAACCCAGAGCTGTTGGACATGCTCCACTTAAAGAAATCCCAATCCCTCTGAGCTACACACTCTAGGGACCTAAACCTTGTCACCATAATAAACAACATGCTGGAGGGATAGATTCCTGTCCCAGAGACTTCCCATACTCTGGAACAAACTACCTATCTATATCAAACAAAGCTCCTCATTAGCACTTTTCAAGAAAAATCTTGATGATTGGATGGGAAATAGGAAATTCACCCCGGGGGTCACCTCTGTGGCTCTGCCCGACAGGGACACAGGAAAATAATTTTCTTGGGTGGCGAAAGCCAGGGTACCTTTTTGTCTAGGCGTTATATAGGCACTAGGGCCCATAGCCTAGTACCTACCTATGAACATATGGTGGTTGAATGTGAGATTTTTGTCAACCTGGGTACCCAGGTCTCTCACCACAGGTTGTGTGCTTAGGGATTTGCCGGTTATGTGGTAATAAGTAGAGACGGTGTTTTTGGTGAATGGTGTAATACATTTTTGTGTTTAACTTAAGGCCATGATTTTGGCACCAGTTATTTGTAGCTGTGAGACCCTCTTGCAAAATGTTAACATCATTTGGGGAGTGAGTGACAGCACCCAACTTAGTCATCCGCAAACTTGGTCAACCACAGGCCCTTTGTCTGGACCTTTGAGAAGTAGAGGCAAACAGTAGGGGGTCCCAGGACAGATCCCTGGGGAAAACCACTAGTGACAGGTCTGCTGTCTGGAGGTGGTGGTGCCTATTTTGACCTTGTGGGTCCTATTGGTGAACCAGTTTACCACCCCACCTGATGCGATAGGGATTTACACCAAGTTGTTATCTTTTCGATGATGCCTAAGTGGGGGATTGTGTCAAAGGCCTTGGCCAAGTTAAAGTAAGCTGTATGTAATGACTTTCCCTCATCCAGGGCCTTGGTGACAATCTCAAAGAAGTCAACCAAGTTCAATAGGCAAGATATGCCCCTGGTGAGTCCAAATTGGGTGGGATGAAGTGTTTGGAGATTGCCTTTGTCCTTGTTTATGAGATCCGTAATATGCTCCATGGCTTTACAGATACTTGTCAAGCTAATGGGGTGATAGTTTCCTGGGTCAGTAGTGGCACCACCTTTGTGCAAGGGGATGACAATGGCAGTTCTCCACTCTGCTGGAATGAAGCCTGTAATTAGGCTGTGGTTGAACAAGGGTGCTCAATGGCAAAGCTTATTCTTGCTGGAGATGGTGCAGAATACAGCTTGGGGATACTATCAGGTACCATGGAAGCTGTGTTCTTTGCCTTGGATAAGGCCTTTTACACTATCTATGGAGATGTGGTGTGTGGGACAAATATTGAGAATGTTGAATGGGCCTTTAGGGAGGGGGGGGTAGGTGTGTGATGTTTGTGCTGAGCCCATCAGCTAGCAGGTTGGCTAAATCAACAGGATCAGTGTAACTGGTACCATTAAGTACTAATTCGGAACCAACCTTGGCTTTGCTGTAGAATTTCCTGATGTAACTGAAGAAGGACTTGTGGTTTTCCTTTGCTTCAGAGGCTAGTTCCAACTCATAAATGGCTTTGGAGGTTTTCACTAGTGATTTGCTTGTTGATGCTGAGGAGAGAGTTCTTCCAATTTGGAATTTGTTCCTTTTTACCCTTGGGCAACAGTTTCTTCCTTTTGTTGTAAAACCTGTTGATAGAGGATGTTCACCAGACAGGTTTGTGTTTCCTTGAGGAGCAGGTTTTAGTTCTGTTGGGTATGGCTGAGTCCATGCAGTTGTACAGGTGCTTGTATACTGCATTGGCGTACTGCTCAGCATAGTTGTCTGCATCCTCTGAGGGGGTGGTGGTGTGAAGCTACTGATAACCCTCCCTTAGGAGGTTGTAGTCAGCTTTTGAGAAGTTTTTTTTAGCCTGGTTATGGCTGGGGAGGGGTTGAGTGGGATAGAAACTTTGAGACAGAGGGATGCTCTAATCTCACCAGGGAAGAACATACAATGGGACTGGTGCAGCGGTTGCCCATGTTGGTGAGAACCAAGTCCAGAATGTTATCTCCCCTTGTGGGGGATGGGACAAGCTGGTCTAATGCAGTAGAACTGATGAAGTCAAGGAATTGTTGGGTGAGTGCATTAGTGCAGGAATAGTTCACCCAGTCTGTGGTGGGGTAGTTGAAGTCACCAAGGGTCAGGGTATTATGGGGTACCTTGATGGAGTCAAGTAGGTCCAGGTAGGAGGAGTGGCTATCCTGAGTAATGGAGGAGGGTGTATAGCTGCTTGTACCTTGGATGGGTGTCTTGACAACTGTCAGTTGCACCTGGAGTAATTACAGTGCATCATGCTGGCAAATTAGTCTGGAGGTGTGCCTGTCCTTAAGGAAGAGAGAAGACTGTACCACCCTTAGTCTTTTTTACCTCATTTTGGGGTCGGAAAGTGTGGAATAATGTTAGCCTGGTAAGGCAGGGGTGCTTTCCCCAGCCCTGAACCAAGTTTCCATGACCACACAGACATCGGCATTTTCCAGTGTGAGGAGAGCCTCCAGTGAGTGCATTTTCAGGGTAAGGATCCTAGTGTTAAGCAGTATGACCTTCAATTTGCTTTTTGACAGATCTTTTATGTTGGAAGATTTGCCTTTGGGACATAGCCTAAAAAAGGCACAATGGGGGAGGTAAGAGCCTTGGCCAAGATTCGGAACCCCAGGGGTGACCGGTGGAGGCCATCTCTAGCAAAGCATGAAGGCCTGTCAACCAAGTCATCTCAGGCAGATATTAGATCCCTTGGAAAGACACCAGAAACTAAGCCAATTGTTGAAGTCAGTTATTTTTGTTTGTATTGTGGTATCATTCTTGGTGAAGGTAGAATGCTGCTTAGGGCTAGGGTTATACCTACCTGGGACACACACTCAGAGCTCAATCATGTCTCACTTCATAGAGTCCAGGGGTTACATCTCAAGTCATTCACCTCACTTCATATAGTCCAGGGAGGTACATCTCAAGTCATTCACACCAATATGGACAATGACAGCATCATACTTGTGCCTTTTGTGGAGAGACTTAAGTACATGTGATGTGGCAGATTCTGGCACCTGAAACAGCTGACTGTGACTTTCTCCTTTTTGAGCTTGGTGAGGAGGACATCATTGTGTCTCACTATTGAGTTGCCAATGACTAGTATGTTTGGTTTATTGTTATGCCTAATGGGCTGTGTTTGTGAGACACTGGTGTGTTGTCTACTGTGTGTGATGTGATTAGTATTGTGTGTGGAATGTTTGAGAGTGTTTTGGGGGTCTCTGGGTAAAGTTTTATTGAGGAATCCTGCATAGGTTGGTGTGTATTGTGCTTGGCTCTGTGATGTGGGTGGTGTGTTTGTGCTGACTGTGGCATGAGCGAGCATAGCTTCTAGCTTACTGATGTAGATGCATTTCTCGCAAGTAGAAGAATTATGTGCTAGGAGAAGAGGACTGTCTGTGAACATGAGGCAGTTGCTACATTGTCTCAGTATGCCCATGTCGACCAGGCTGGCAAGAGAAACTGATGGGAATTGTCCAGACAAGAGTGTAGACCACAAAAACCCTAAATTTTAAATAACTGGATTGAAACATAAGTGCTAAAACCAATAACTAAGATGCTTAGAACAGCAGACAAATTTAAACAGGCTACTAACAAGCAGTAGTAAATGCAGAATAAGAGCACTTAAGAGCACACAACAGTAAAACAAGGTAATAAAGTAGGTAGAACACAGTTACAGTAAGAGCAGCTGAATAAAGTATACAGCTGATATGGGACTGGTACTGTACTGTTTCCCAGTACAGTGTTTGTGTAATTCCATATAATCTGTTTTAAGGACTAGCTTGTCCTAAAATGTTTGAAAAGCCACAAAATAGTCAGTTGTGCTGAGGATGTTTTGTCTTTTCGACTTTTCCCGGTTAGGGGTCGCCACAACAGAGCTCTGGTCTGCTGATGATTGGCAGTAGATTTTTATGGTGCTGAGTTGCCAGCCCGACGCCCAACCTTCAGAGAAGGCACGCCCATTCACGCATGTCTTTCGGAGGCCACTCGACCACAGGGAGGATATGCAGACTCCACACAGAAGGCACTCCAGCCGAGAATCGAACAGGAGAACCTCTTGCTGTGAGGCAACACTACTGTTGTACCACCGTGGCTGTGCTGAGGATAAAGGTTGTATATAGTCCAAAAAACAGTGAATCCCAACGACAAACCAAGGCCTGAGTTGAAGTTGTTCCCAAGATTCCACTTAATTTTCTTGACATATTCAGCATTTCAGAAGAGATGGAGTCCTGTAACTGAAATATGGCAAATCAGACTTCTCTGGGACTGATAATCTGGAATTGTAGTATGAAACCTGGAGAACCAAGTGGATTAGTCTGAAAAAACAATCTGGCATGGTGTTCATGTTTCACTATAGCAGTCATCATTTGTGGGAACTCGCTCTTACTCCCTTGGTTGTCTAGCCGTGCTAATTTGGCAGACAGCTTCAGTGTTGGGACTATATCTGATAGCCCAGTATATTCCAGGGGAGCACAACACCCTAGCAGACCACCACAGCAGAAGTGCCCTGAACCCCCAAGAATGGCAGTTACAAAAGGAGACTTTTCTCAGCATCATAGGCCTCTGGGGGACGCCGGAGATAGACCTCTTTGCATCCATAGAAAATAGTTGACCAGGTTCTGCACCAGGGAGTTCCACCCATGAACTTGGAAGGTGGATGCTCTCTCCTTCAACTGGGGCAATCTGTTTAGCTCTACCTCTGGCATACCCTAGAGGCTAGGTGTTATGCTTGTACAGTGAAAATTGCCATATGATAGCAACCATTTTCCATCTACAGTGGGGAAAAAGTTGCTGTGCACAATATTCTTACTAAAAGTAGTGTAGTTTGTTTAGATGTCTTCTTTAAAACTAAGTCAGCTAGCAGTGTGGGACAGTGCAGGTGACAGAGAATCACCTGTCACCTGTGGGCTACAGGATAAAGCTTAGCAGCACTTCATAACTTTAGTCCTCTGTGCTGTACTCCTAAAGCACCTCATGAAAGGAATAGTTCCCCCCTCTCACTTCAGGAAAACTTTGGTCTATTCACTCCAAATGAGAATATGCTGTCATTTCATAAGCCTGCCATTTGCAATACTTTTTTCACAGAAATACCATGATTGTCTTTTTCAGTGAAATGAAACTATTAAAAGCTGCAAAACATAGAGCTTTTGTATATAAATTAGTGAATTTGTCAAAGCAGCAACAGGGACTTCATAATCTTCTACCAGATACTAAAAGAGTTTACATCTGTACTTGGACTATTAGAAACTTTGGTCTTGCTTTCAGTCCATGTGAGACTATGGATAGAATTTGGCAGGTAAACCAATACAGCCTTCCTAGTCCTAGGAGGCTGTATCAGCTAACAGCCTCTTAGTGCTGGTTGCCTTGCACATGGATAATGGCATAGTTTCAAACAGAGGTCTCATCAGGACAGTTGAATCCAGATGTTCTTCATGCTTCACTGTTGCATTCCTGACTTATGGAATTTCCTGCTTCAGAAGCCCTTGGTCAGCCTGACTACCAGAGTTTAAAAAAAAAATTCCTTCCTGCCTGAGCTGGTAGACACCCTACCCTGATATCAGGACGGTTGGGTATAAAGGGAGCCACACAACACCATGACATTAGTCTTTCTTGCTGTCTGAGCCTGAAGTGGTTGTGAGTGCATTGGTCAGAATGCACCAGAGAAATTCTTGTAAAGCTAAGTATTTACCCTGTTGAGGAACACTCTCTCTTAACTTTGTCTGACATGAGTCACAAGTAACTGTCGCCGTTGTGGTAAAATCCCACAGAGAGACTTTCTTACCTTGTGTTTTGCTTGTCTAGGCCCAAACCACAATGTCCCAAAATTGCTGTGCACTCTTTTCAGTACTAGGACTATTAGGCATAGGGCTAAAAGACCAAAATATTGTCTAATCATCTTAGCAATACGATTCCAGTCGCATGATGGCTTCCATTGGTTGCCCTGAGGTTGAGCTCTGTTAACTGAAAAACGGGCCAATCTTAGGGCCTCAGATAACCTTTCTCTGTCTGCCAGTCCCCCAAGGCTTATTGCAGAGGAAGGAGAGGCACCTTCGCAGACCCTTTCTGTGAGTGAGGTGGTGGCGCAGACCTCTGGTGAGACCCTTTGAGTCCAACATGTTTGGTCCCTCACCTTCATCTCAGGCCTTGGCATTTGGTTCATTGTCAGGTCCAGATCCTCTAAGCAGAGTTCTTCCAGTGAATGTTGCTCTACTGTTGTCCCTTCAGGGCATCCTCCAACATTGGTTATTTCATTCAAGGAGACTGGCATCAGAGTAGTGGATGTGCATAGGCCCAAGGCAAATGCTACACCTAAAAGATTTTGACCTCAATTTTGGTACCTAGGCCTACCAACTTGCATCTCACGGGTTATCAGCAGGATTTGGTCAGGTTGGCAAAGGGTCTTATTTCCTTGGTCAGAGGTAGGCAACCTCCCCCTGAATCTTCCCCAGGAAAAAGGAAGAGGCCAAACACCCGAGATCTTTTCAGAGCCCCCTTATTCAGATGAAGACTAAAAGGTCACTGTCATTGAAGAACCACCCTTCCTTACCTCCTTTGAGGATTCAGAAGAGGTGTTGCCTTCTGCTTCATCCTCTGAAGACATTACCTTTGAGGAGACTCTGCATGCCATGAGAGAGTTTTTCCAGTGACAGGCACAGGAGTTACCCCCCAAGCAAAAAAGAGGGTTAGGGAGTCCCTTCATCTCCCTCAACACAAAACCCTTGGCTATCCCCCAGTTTTGGAAGTAGTAGAGGATGTCTTTATGGAATCATCTCTCAATCCAGACTCTTTCCGCAGCCCCTCATAAACCAGATAGATTTTACAGGGTACTGGACTCTTGATTCCTTTTTTAGAACCCCTCTGCTGACACAGAGGCTGTCACCCCAAGCCCAAAAGGAGCTGGGGCCAGTACTTTAAAAAAAAAAAAAAAGTATGTATGGACAAAGAAAGCAGGGCCCTTGACAGATTTGGGAGGAAGGTTTACACTTCATCCACCCTAGGCATGAGAGCCCTCAATTGCCAATTTCATATGGCAAAATACCAACAGAGTATTTTGGAAAAAATGAAGCAAAGGATTTTCTCCCTGAAGGATAAAAACACCTCCAAAGAATTGCTGGATCTCTGCCATTTGAGTTCTCAGGTAGTTAGGCACTCCTTGCACTATGGATATGATATGATGCCCTAGAGGCATTTTTCCGAGCAGCTGTCTCTGGCTCAGTCATCAGAGGGCATGCTCGGCTTAGGGAATAGACATTACCGGAGCATGTAAAATCTAAACTGCTATATGCACCCTTGGATAAGGACTCCCTTTCTGGACCAAAGGCTGAGACTGTGTTTAAAAAAAAAAAAAAAGATTGAGAATAAAGCTAAGTCCATGCAAATGGTCAAGGTCTTCCTCCAAGTCCAGCCTCCTAGGTTCAGTAGGAATTTTCCCACTAAGCATTGGACCTTTCCCTCACAAACAAAACCCCAGTCAGAGGTAAACATGTGGGAAAGGCCTCACAGGAAGCAACATCAATTGCAGAGGGCAAGACAGTGGTCCTTAGGAACCCCCAGGCCGGGGAATTCTAGGCCACAACGGCCGTAGGAGAGATCTGCAATGACTCACTCTCCATACCACCCACCACCCCCCAACCCTGGGCAAGATTAGGAGGAGGACTTTCACTATTCAAGGAAAACTGGGCCCTCATCACCTATGACAAGCGGGCTCTGAAAGTAATCTCAAACCTGCTACAAGCTCACTTTCAAAGAACCATTAAAATTCTCAGGATACCCCAATGTGCCACAAAAACCAAAGGACAGAGGCCATTTCTCAGATTTCACAACCTTTGCTCTCAGGGATCTGTGGAACCAGTACCAGACCACCAGAGGAAAATATTTACACTCCAGGCTATTCCTGGTCCACAGGAAAGAAGGCTCTTGGCAGCCTCTCCTGGATCTGTTCATTCTCAACCAGTCCTTCCTAGTCCCAAATTTCAAAATCCTTACTATTCAAAAGCTTCTTCCCATGATCACCCTTCAGGCTTTAATGGTAAACTTGGACCTGAAAGGTGCCTACTTACACACCCATGTAGTATCCTACAGAAGTTTTCTTAGCTTCATAGCAGGTACCGAAGACCTTCTTAATCCAGTACTACAAAGGACATTATGCAGAGGCAATGCCTCTCAGCCAGGGAATTCCTCAGAGCACTGGGCTACCTGGCAGCCTGTATACTAATGATGCCACTGGCTAGGCTAAGGAAACTTCAGTGGTAGTTCAGGAAGCTGTGGTGCCAGCATTCACAATCCCTGGAGACAGAAATCCACCTAATTTCCTGCCTCAGAGATAAATTGGCTTGGTGGTCACAAGCATGTGCAGAGAACTAGTCTCCCCTTCAGGTACATTGCTCAGGGGCAAACCTTAACCACAGATTCATCACACACAGCTTGTGGAGCCCATTACCAACACCTACTATCCCAGAGCAAATGGAAAGGGCAGTTCTGGCATGAGCACATAAATTGGAAGGAATTGATGGCTGTATAGAAGGGCATGGTGGCTTTCAAGGATCACTGGAAACCAGGGGTTCTGCTCATCAAAACAAACGCAACAGTCATGGTACATAAGGGGGCACCCACTTCGACCCTCTTTGCCAGCTGGCAGTGCACATCTGGGCAACAACCAATGCTATGGGGTTGCCCCAGATGGCTCAGTACCTTCCTGGGGATCAGAACACTCAAGCAGACCACCTCAGCAGACACTTAATGGATCCCCATGAGTGGCAGCTGCATTGGGAAGCATTTCTCAGCATAGTTAAGAAATAAGGATCCTTCAAATGGACCTCTTTGCCACCAACAAAAACACTCAGTTAAAGATTCTGCTCCAGAAACAAACTTCACACAGCCTGGAGAACAGATGCCTCCTTCCTCTGGAGCCATCTATTCTTTTATGCATTTCCTCACCTGCCCCTCCTTCCAAGGGTCCTAAAAATCAGGAAGGGCTGAGGGTTATCTTGATAGCTCCAGACTGGCCCAGGCAACAGTGGTACCCCCTGTTACTGAGTTTGACCAAAGAAAAACATTGGCAGTTAACCCCGGAGTGGATCTGCTGACTCAGGCAGAGGGAAGATTTGTGCATCTTGACCTGCAGAGTCTCAAACACACTGCCTAGATAATTCATCAAAATTCTACCCTGAACAAATCCATAAATAGTCAGGTCCTTAACTCATTCACTCCAGAGCAGCTCAAGAAAAAGCTGCCTGCTTAATTCCATCATAGGAATAACAGTGCAGCCTGACCTCATTTTCAGAAAATCCATTTGTAATACTATACAGAAAAAAATGTTCATAACTCTAACTATAAGAGCTACACTAAAAATGTAAATGCGAAAGTTGTTCAGCAGACACTGACCTTTCCAACAGTGTAAATGTTGATAGTGCATATCAAAGTCATTATTAAATATTTGGCAAGGAATGCTGATATTGTGCAAATTTTTTACCTTTTTGGAAAAGCAAAGCACAATATCTTGGTCTGTGTACCATGCAGACCCATACAATTTGAATTTAATTTGTTAGTATGAATGTCAGCTTTAAAATGATACCTTAACCATTACTGTGTGACGCTCCTTTCATGAGATATTCACAGAAATATGATTAATATATTATTTCTCATAATTGATAAAGCATAATATCTCATCACCTGTAACAGACAGAGCCTACATATCAGTGTAGAAGTTGTGCATCTGAATGTCAGCTTCAAAATGATGCATCATTTGTGTGATTACCATGCTCCCTCGCAAAGATATGGGCATAATAATGAGAAGTATTGGAAATATAATTTTCATATTCGTACAAGACTAAACAAACTGATATCTGTATGTGTGTACAGTGACAGTTCTTTTACCATGTTGTAAGGAGTAACACTGTCTTCAAAATGAGGTATTACTTCACACAATGAGATGCTCCCTTGCAAAGTTATTTATCAAAATATGAAAAAAAAATCATAATTTCCATAACCGTAAGTCCCAAACAAACTTTGATATCTGCACATGAGTCAAACATACAGGCACAATTCTTTTATCATGTTAGAACCACCAATACTGTCTTCAAAATGATATATTACTTAGCACATTCAGATGCTCCCTCACAAAGTTATTTACCAAAATATGAAAAAAAATCATAATTTCCATAACCTAAGTCCCAAACAAACTTTGATATCTGTACATGTGTATAACATAGAGGCAAAGTTCTTTTACCATGTTGGAGCTATGAAGACTGTCTTCAAAATGAGGTATTACTAAGCACATTCAGATGCTCCCTTGCAAAGTTATTTACCAAAATATGAAAAAAATCATAACTTCCATAACCTAAGTCCGAAACAAACTTTGATATCTGCCTATGAGTACAACATACAGGCACCATTCTTTTACCATGTTAGAACTATAAATGATCTTTTCAAAAGGGGGTATTACTTAGTACATTCCGATGCTCCCTTGCAAAGTTATTTACCAAATTATGAAAAAAAAATCAATTTCCATAACCATAAGTCCAAAACAAACTTAAAGCGAGGGAGACTGAATAAAGAGCAGACCAAGACAACATGTGAAAAGACCAAGACTGACCCAGGAAAGCAGCCCAGTGATACAATATTCAATTGCAGTAGTTCACAAAAAATATGAAGCATATAACGACAATGGGGACTTTACTGTCTATCAAACAAATTGTAAAAATGACAGAACATGGTGGGGGTGGTGGCTTGAAATGACTGCACTTAGACAAAAACCCAAATCTGGCTTGGCATTCATCAATGTGATAACGACTTCTACTTATGTGAATAACAGTGACAGTTGCTGAGAATTTTACCTGAAAAGTTGTAGTGAGTTAGTGTTGTACTGTAACTGCACTTATTGTTAATGTGATAATTACCTGCATGTCATTGATGCACAGTTCTGCATGCTCAGACATAGGTGATAATTACTGCACCTAACCTGCTGAGTATGCATTCATTATATTACCTGGCGCAGGTGTGACAGACTTGTTACCATTTGTTAGGAGAAGACCAGGAGTAATTCAGTAAAAATAGTATAACACTTGCATATTACTGAGCAATTCCTCTTACCTAAATTTTACACAGTAGTGACAGAGCCATGAATATTGCCCAAAATATATGGTAGCTCTATGCTGGTACTAGTCTGCAAGTCATAACACCTAAAATCAGCAATAAAATACATGTCACGAAGCCTCTTATCCCACCCAAATATATTTTGACTACATGCTCAATACTGTAATGTTGTAGCATACTGTTGTGTCTGTAAATACACAAATGCAAAAAGTCAGAAATATTGCCCTACATACAGAGTTGATAAATGCTAGAACTACTGTAAAACAGCAATAAAATGTATATATTTATATCCCTGAGCCCTTCCTGTCACCTAAACTATACACATCTAGCTGATTATATTAGATTACATTCCCTGTAAGCAATGAATCAAACTTATGAACCAATAATGACAAAACTATCCATTTCAGAACATTTCAGCCATAAAAGGCCACTTTGACATCTGTCATTACAATTCACCAGTATCAGTCACCAACCACAATCTCTGCAGAAATAAAAATCAGCTCATTGTAACATGGCTCATACCATTTGAGAAACACATTTCCTCCCCCAGGATCAGCAGCTGCCTCCCACATTCATATCTGTAAGTAATAACACCTGAAATCAGCAATAAAATACATCTCACTAAGCCTCTTATCCCACCCAAAACCATTACATGAACTTGGGATGAATAGGCTGTAATCAGGTATTTATGATTCTATGCCACTGATACAGCTGCATGCAGTTACCTTTGACCTCTACTGTGCTGAATATCCAAGATACAGACGTGGATATTATGGCTGGTATCATAAATCAATTGCATTCATTTATCTACTTCTAAGGTAGTTATAATATGACATATAAATGAGAATAGTTGTCATTATTTTTCATATTGTTTCTAGACATACACTCAGATGCATATATTATATTTATTAATTATATTAATAGCTACTGTATGCATCCTGCATAGATCACCCCATCATTGTAAATACATTTCCACTAAAACAACTGAATATGAAAAAGGACTGATCCTCAAAAAATGTGTAAACTGTTTAACAAGTTTCTGGACTCCATCTCTAGTTTTAAAATACATTTTGCGGCATAACTGAATATACACTATAAAACTAAAATACAAATAAGAGCTTCAGAGCTAGTCCTCCCATTTTATCAGTAGCTGGCCTTGCTCTGCCTTCTCACATTTACAGGTTTGATACTGTGTTTCAGTCTTTTTTTTTTAGTTAATATTTACTGCTATGCTTATATCTTACATGATATATAGCTGTAGATAGATGAAAAGATATTTAGATAAGAGCTTCAAAGGGAAATTAATTAATGCATTGTCATTACATCATCAAATCATCTCAAAAACCTTTAGTTGTTAAAACAAATGTGCACAGTTGCATAGATTGTGTATAATGCCCATCATGCTGTGGTTTGTATCTACAACAGAAAAATGTTTTGTTTTACCCCTTTTCCTGGTTTTGTCTGCCTGAATTAGTGATAACAGATTCTTTAATCCTTAAAGCCTAGACTGTCCAGCATATTTCAATGTGCTATGCACGCACTGAGCTTCATCTACAAACTATTGGGCATAATCTTAAATGCCACTGTTGCAATGGAGGTTTCATCTGAGAACTTACTTTGTGCAGAAATTCCCATCACACACACACACACACCTTGCAGAATACAATACTGTACGTAGCCCAGCAAAGACTCGCACTGAAACAGACACTTCCTAGTTTGTTCAAACAGCGTATACTTACTTCGTTTCTACAAACAAAAATTGCAGAATACAATACATAGCCCAGCAAAGACTTGTAGAATGCAATACATAGCCCAGCAAAAGACTTGTAGAATGCAATACATAGCCCAGCAAAGACTTGCAGAATACAATACATGGCCCAGCAATGGCAGCAAAGACTAGCGCTCAAATGGAGCAGCCCGGCAAAGACTAGAACTCAAACGGACACACACACACACTTCCTAGTTTGTTGAAATGGAGTATACTTCATTTCTAGTTTGGTCAAATGGAGCATTGCAGCAGGATAATACACAGCAGCAGCCCAGTATGGAGCAGAAAGATAAAACATCAAAAACTGGACTTCAAACGGAGCATTGCAACAGACTAAAATGCCCAGCAAAGATGTGCACTTGTAGAATAAAATATATAACACACACAACAGCCCCAGAACATGCATACTTCCTAGTTTGTTGAAACAGAGCAGCCAAAATAAATACACAGCAGCAGCCCAGCAAAGACTCGCTCTCAAACGGACACACATTGCAGCAGAATGATACACAGCAGCAGCCCAGCATAGAGAAAAAAGATAAAACACCGGACTTCAAAACGGAGCACTGTATGAAGCAACATAAATTAAATACACCAGCGGTCAGTAAAGGGCAATGACTTTGTGAATATACACAGACTCACAAAAATAAATATGTTGAACCTTCAAACCACAGCTTACCTGAAGGGGAAACCAAAGCAGTTCTTTCGGGCAGTCAAACCATGAACTCCTTGCAGCAAATGCCGGTGAGCATGAATGGCCATCTCTGGCGATCCGTGAAAGCACAAATAAAATAGAGGGATCCAGTAGCAGGTAAAGTCTCCAAATATTATCAAAAAGAAAAGAAATACCTGTTGCTGGACCCTCTATTTATTTGGATAAAACAAAAGAAAATTAGGTTGGTGGTGGAGCTGATGCAAGTGGTGGCTCGGATTGCAAGAATCCGATTGGCTGCCACCACTTGCTTTATCAACAACTTTTTAAGCGGAATTAGAAGTAAAACTTTAATGTGAACTTAATGTAAAAACACATTGAATCATAACTATATAATGTAATTTACATGTTCAGTTATGATTTCAGTGTGTTTTACATTAGTTTCAACTACAAATGTGCACTACAGTTTCTCGCACTTCAGGAAGGCACTCGGGGGTAACAGCTTGAAATTAGTATCTTCTCATGGCGCGCTCGGTGTTAAGTACACAGGCACCATGAGAAGGTACTCGGGGTTAATGAGTTAATATCCTTAAAGAATCTAGAAGGCCCAGGACTAGGAAAACATACTCTGCTAGGTGGAAGTGATTCTCTATTTGGTGTCAGCAACAAGGCCTCAAACCTGTCTCTACCATTTTAGCCATTTTGGAGTACCTGGCTATCTTGGTGAACAAAGGCTTATCCTTCTCATTCATTAAGATTCATGTTACTGCCATTTCAGCCACATCCCTACTCTTCCCACCCACCACAATGAAACAGTTCCTTAGGGGAGTGCTGCATGTCAGACCTCCCACGAGGAATCCCTTCCTTCCTTGGGACATCAACTTTATTTTAGAAAAATTGACCTTACCCCTCCCCCCTGAATTAGCTGAATTAAAATTCTTGACCTGGAAGACTGCCCATTTACTGGCTCTTACCTCAACTAGGAGGGTCACTGAGTTGCCAGTTGTCATGGCAGTGTAACCCTATATCTTCCACCCAGAGTTTTGCTCAGAACTTTTCTTACTTTATGCCCAAGGTGTAGTCATGGACTCTTCCCTGAACCAAGCCATACACTTGCTCAGAAAATCAGAACTGTTTTTTTTTTTTTTTTTGCTTTGGGTTCTGAAGGAAAACTCATCTCCAAGCAAACAATCTCCAAGTGGATTTCGTATTTATTTCCTTTTGTTACACCTACTATGGCAAAAAGCCCCCTGAATCTGTTGGGGCCCATTCAGGTAGAGCCACCTCTACCTCCACTGCTCTCCTAAGGGGAGTGCCTACCAAAGACATTCTGGAAGCAGCTGCCTGGTCATTGGTGCATACCTTTACCAAACACTACTACCTCTCAGCCTTTTCCAAGTCCAGAGCAGGATTTGCCACTGTTATTTTGCAGGGAATCCTCTCTTCTCATTAAGGCACCTTCCACCCTCATCTCAGCTTTGGGAATCATCCTGTAAGTCAGGAGTGCAACACTGAAGCAATAAAGAACATAGTACAGTTGTGTACACTTACAATAAATGTAGATGTTAGAGTGTATTCACTGTCGCAGTCTTTTTTTCCTCCCTCCATCCCCCTTATTCACCTTACAATAATCACTTTTTCCCTTTCATCCTCTTCCAGAGGACCCTCAGCAGGGATGCCCATCGGGTCCCCTTCCTCTTACCTGGTTCCTTGCTTAAAATGAATCTGGGGAGCTATTACCTTCTAGGGGCAAGAAAAAACTTATGTCATGTTGTTGGCTGTCTCCTTTTATACCCAACCATCTAGACGTCAGGGTAGGGTGTCTGCCAGCTCAGGGAGGAAGGAGTTTTATTACTCTGGTAGATGTTCTTCAAGTTTCACTGTTGCAGTCATCACATTTGGTTTATCCCTGCCAGGGTAGCCCTCAGTCAGCCCGAATACCAAAGGCTTAGTATTTCTGCATTGGTTTCTGTCGCTCCAGGACTGACGTCAGGTCATCAGTGGTATAAAAACAGGTAGCTGACGCCATTACACCAGTCTTTCTTGCCAAGAAGCCTGAAGCAGAAGCAGTTCACATGAGTGCCGGTCGGCCGCTACCTGAGTTTTTCATTTCCGAATTGAAGTTGAAGTCTTCTAAAGCTAAGTATCCCATTGGGGATCCTTTTTTCTTGCTCTAACCGATGTCAGAAAAAGTTAACAATTGTCTCACCTGTGAAAAGCAAATTCTACACCGAGACTTTCATTCCTACTACGTCTTGTTTAGGCCCAGACCACGACGTCCCCCGCTGTTGCTTTTGAGTTTTGTTCAATGCCAGAACTATACATCGTCAGACCCTTATTGTAGGTAGATATTTTCGCTGTCAGTCCTTGACTTCCAATATGGCTGCGGTAAGCTATCCGACAACTGATGATCTGAAAAACATAAGGATAAAGACAGAGACAAGACCACACACAATGCTATTGTTAAGCTAGTCATCAGTTCTCCGGTCCTCAGTGAGGCACTTTTGCAGCCCCTGATGCCTGCTTCTGTGGATTCGCAGGCCACTACTAAGACCCTTTGAGTCCAGTATGCCATGAGACTCTTCTTCTGCTAAGGATCCTGCAGATGTTTCTACCTTGGATGGATCCAGAGCTGCTGAGCAGGCACCAGCTTCCAAAGAAGTACTTTGCATTACCGATACCTCGACACTGACTACTTTCGCCTCTTCAGTTCTTTCAAAAACAACCGAGTTTCTAAGGCCCAGGGTATGAACCACACCCAAAAAAATGATGACCCAAGCTCAGGCCCCTGCTTTCTTGCCTCAGTCTCAAATGCTTAGAATAGCGGAAGACCATATAATGCTTATCAGGGGAATCCAGGCTACCCCTTCCAAAAGAAAGAGACTTGTCCCCAGTAATTTTATCTGAACAGGAGTCCGATGACTCTGATGCATTTGAATATGGAGATATGCAACCTCTCTCTGCATATGAGGATTCTGATGCAGAGGAATCCATCCCTTCAGCCTCTCCAACTAAGGACTTTTCCTTTGGGGAAACCCTTCATACTTTAAGGGAACATTTCCAGTGGGAATGTCAGTACTATCCTCAGTCAAAAAAGAGACTCGGGGAATTCTTAGATCTTCCACAGCACAGACCTCTGGCCATTCCTCCTGTCCTGGATGTTGTGGATGATGTTTTTATGGAATCCAGTGTGACCCCTGACACCCTCCTTCCTGCTCCCAGGAAACCTGACAGGTACTAATAGAGTCCATGACTCACAAATATATATTCAAAAATCCTACTGCTGACCCTGAGGTCATGTCTCTAGGACCTAAAGGAATCTAAGCGACTTCAGCTAAGAATTCCACCCCCTCAGATGGGAATTCCCAAGCATTAGACAGATGAGGTAAAAAAGTATATACCTCTGCTACTCTTGCTATTTATTTTATTTTATTTATTTTACATTTGGTGACCGGGCTAGTCTAGCTGGACAATTATCCGTTTTCAGTAGAGGCCCGGGGAGAAAAGCTCCAATTACAAGAAGTAAAACAATAATTAACAATAAATCATAATAAGCATCATACAATAAGTACAAAGGTGGACATTTGTATGAATTTAGCGAAAACACAAATAAACCAAAAAAGCAGAACCATAATCTTTCAGAAAAATAGTTGGTTAACAATATAAATCACAAGGTAAGCAACATTCTACAGTTAGATACTAAACAAAATTCAAGATGTGCTAGAGAAAAAGAGAAAAAAAATGTTTAAGACAATCTCAAAGTTAAATCTTTTTACAGTAAAAATTAGTTTTATAGTGGGAAAGTTGGGAAAAAATAAAGGGGGGAAATTGGGAGTAGTTAAGGAATAATTTCAGTCAGGATTAGCACAAGGACATAGCCATTGAGTTTTGAGATGTTCTTTGATATGTCTTTTGAAAAGGGATGTAGAGTCTAGGTTTGCTATTTCCTGAGGTAGTTGATTCCAGATTTTCCCGACAGCATTTGAAAATAATGAGTCCCCAGCTTTATTCTTTGATTTGGTTAAGGCTACGAGGAGTTTATTAGCTGATCTTAGTGTGGCTAGGTTTTTATAAGGTGAAATCAGTTTTGTAAGGCTAGGGGTAGCATCTGGGTAAAAAAGGGTCTTATGAATGATAATTAATTGTTGATAGCGTAGGTGGTTGTAGAGTTCTAACCAATCTAGTTGCTTGAGGTTAATACAGTGGTGGGTTCTAAAAGGGGTAGCAGTAATGAATCTAGTAATACTATTGTAGCAGGTAGAAAGTTTGGTGATGTTGTTTTAGACAAGTTTGTATATATAGCAGAGGCATAGAAAAGGGTGGAGATCAGGTGGCTCTGGGCCACAGTTTTTCTAGCAGATGGGGTAAGAAAGGGTTTAATTCTGTAGAGAGTACCGATTTTTTTGTTAACTGATTTAATGGTATTGTTAATGTGGTCATCAAAATTAAGATTATTGTCAATTGTTACACCTAATAGGCGAGTGGTCATATCTGGGCTAATGCAGGTAGCATTGTTAGAGGAGATAGTGAAGAAAGGTGTTGGTGATTTGTGTGTAGGAGTAAAGAGAAGAAGTTTTGTTTTTTTGGGATTAAGAAGGAGGGAGAGTTCCATAAACCATTTTTCAACATTATGGAAGACTGTTTGGGTGAGGGACTGGAGGGAGGAAACATTATTGGCAGCACAAATAAGTGTTGAGTCATCAGCATATTGAATGCAGATGGCTTGGGGTATATTCAAATTAAGGTCATTGATAAATAAAGAGAAAAGAAGGGGCCTAGGATTGATCCTTGTGGAACCCCAATGTTTACTGGGAGTAAGGAGGATAGGTTGTTGTCCCATAGCACTGCTTGTTGCCTATGTTGGAGGTAACTCCTGAACCATTGGAGAGTATGTGAGCCAAGTGAATAGAGATTTAGTTTGTCAAGAAGTATATTATGGTAACCATGTCAAAGGCCTTTGACAGGTCAAGGAATAAAGCTGATGAGAAAAGATTGTTGTTCCTATTTTTATTTATGGCATCAGAGAAGGAAAGGAGGGCAGTTGTAGTACTGTGGAAAGGTCTAAAGCCATGTTGACTATTGGCTAGAAGTTTGTTTTGTAGAAGGTGGTTAAGAATTTGTTTATGTATGCATCTTTCCATGATCTTTGCTAATGGGGAGAGTAAGGCAATAGGGCAAAAATTTGCGAGCTCAATAGAGCAATTAGAGCATTAAATTCAGTTCCATATGCTGAAATATCAGCAACATACCATGGAAGTCAAACAAAAAATATATTTTCCCTGCTTGTGCAGAAAATAGTTACAAGAGTTAATGCATTCTGCAAGTCAAGTAACTAAGCACACCTTACAATGTGATTTTGATGCCCTAGGAGCATCTTGCAGGGCAGCAGTCACTGGTTCTTTACTTAGAAGACCTGTTTGGCTTAAGGAACAGACCTTGCCAGACCACGTCAAATCCAAATTATTGGACGCACCCTTGCACAAAGACAACTTATTTGGCACCAAGGCAGAAGAGGTCCTAAAAAAGATGGAAGAAAATGTTAAATATATGCAGACAGACTTCTTACAAGTCCAGCCACTGAGGTTCAGTAGGCATTGCCCCTCCAAGCACTGGTCCTTTCCTGCCCCCCCATGTCAGCTCAGCCCAGACTCAGGGGAAGCAGGGCCCCAGACAACAGCCCTAGGAAATGCAGAGATCTAAGCAATGGAGTTCCTCCTCTTCAAAACCAGGGAGCGGAAAGCCACCCCCTTATGGTAAGAGCTCACAATGGCTTTACACGTCCACCCGTTCACTCTGCCCACTTTCCCCTAGGAGGAAAACTCTCCTTCCACACAAACAACTGGGTCACCATTACCAACGACCACTGGGTCCTCAACATAGTATCCCAGGGATACAAATTTTATTTTCACTCTCTGCCAACCCCAAAAGGGTTCCCAGATCTTCTCCCAAACTAGTGCGCACAGGCCAAAAAGCAAGTCCTTTCCCTCCTGTCTATGAGGGCAATAGAGCATGTTCCTGCAGAACAGAGAGGCCAAGGTTTCTACTCCAGTCTCTTCCTGGTACCCAGAAAAGAGGGCACATGGCACCCTATCCTCGACCTATCAATTCTAAACATCTTTCTGGTGATACCAAAATTCAAAATGCTCACCCTCCAGCAGCTGCTTCCTATATTTCCAAGGATGCTTGGTTAGCCACCCTAGACCTAAAAGAGGCCACCTTCACATCCCAATCAGGGAATCATGCAGGAGGTACCTACGTTTCAGAACAGGATCACTGAACTTTCAGTTCTCTGTGCTTCCCTTTGGCTTATTCACTGCTCCCAGAGTTTTCACAAAATGTCTGGCTGCCGCCATTGCTTTTTGCAGACAAAGAAATGTTCAAATTTACCCATATTTAGACTGCCAGATTCAAGCAGACAGGAAAAGCTGCTAAAGCACCTGACCTTTGTAAAGGACCTACTGCGGTATACTATCAACAAAAAGAAATCAAAAGTAGTACCCACAAAAAATTGGGAGCAGGCCTGAACACAGCATCCCAGATGGCATTCCTTACACTAGAAAAACAAACCTACCTGACAACCTACTTCTCTCCACTAGCCACCAGGACCCAGTTATCCGCAATGAAAATCCTGCAAGCTTTCAGGTTTATGGCTTCTTGCATTCTACTCATTCCATATGCCAGACTGCACATGAGGAAACTACAATGGTACCTAAAAAGCCTTTGGTGTCAGCAGTCTCAAGGACCTGGAAACTCTTATACTAATGATACCTTGTCTAAGGAGAGACTTTCTTTGGTGGGCAGCATCATGCTACCACAACAAGGGACTTCCCTTCTCGCTACCCCACGCTGCCCAGACCCTCACCACAGATGCATCAGACTATGCTTGGGGTGCACACCTGGATGGCAGGTGCATTCAGGGCCACTGGAGCCCAAATCAAATACATCTGCACATCAGCCAAAAAGAGATTTTAGCTGTTCAGCATGCCCTGGCAACTTTCAGACCCCTACTCTCCCCGGGGCCTCTACTGATCTAAACAGACAACACAACAGTGATGTGGTACATCAGCAAGCAGGGAGGGACTCACTCTTATCCTCTGTGCAGGCTCGCCACGCCCCTTTGGCACACGGCCTCAGCCATGCAACTACATCTGTTAGCACAATTCCTGCCAGGCTCTCTCAACTCTCTGGCAGACAACCTAAGCAGAAACCTGCTTAGACCCACATGAGTGGCAGCTAGACCACAGAACCTTCACCCTTTTAACCCAGAAATGGGGCACCTCGAAGGTAGACCTCTTTGACTCCCACTCTAATCATCAGCTTGGCAAATTCTGCACCAGGGAACCTCACAGCAAGGCCTGGAAAGTAGATGCTCTGTCCTTCCAGTGGGTAAACCTCTCGGTCTATGCATTTCCCCCTCTGCCACTCATTTCAAGGGTACTGCTCAAAATAAGGGAGGAAAAACCGAGGACAATCCTGATTGCCCTAGACTGGCCACGACAGCACTGGTCACCCCTGCCACCATGGCATGATTGCCCTAGACTGGCCACGACAGCACTGGTCACCCCTGCCACCATGGCATGATTGCCCTAGACTGGCCACGACAGCACTGGTCACCCTTGCCACCATGGCACCTACCTCAAATCCCAACACTCCTGACCCAGAGGAATGGAGAATTCATGCATCCTCAATTGCAGACCCTCAATCTGGCAGCCTGGCTTATTTCCTGACCTTTCCTCAAGCTGCTAGTCTAAGCAAACAAGTTCTAGATGAGGCCAGATGCCCCAGCACTCAAAAGTCTTATGCTGACAAGTGGAAAAGGTTTTTCACCTAGATCCATGCTAAGGGAGCCAGAACGGCACAGCCCCTCCCTACCTCTCATCCTGGATTACCTGGCAGACCTACTATACAAGGGTCTATCCTTCTCTTCTATTAAAATTTGTCTGTGCCTTCTCTAGTCATTTCTGCACAGAGCCACCTCTTTTCTCGCACCCTCTCATCAAACAGTTCCTAATAGGGGTCAACAACTTGAGGTCACCTAGAAGAGCTCCTACCCCATCAAAACTTTGTGTTGGAAAAGCTCACCCTGCTCCCCTTTGAACCGGCAGCATCAGTAGAGTTAAAATTTCTGTCTTGGAAGACAGCCTTGGTTCTGGCCATCACCTCAGCTAGAAGAGTATCAGAGCTACAAGCATTATGGCTGTAGAACCGTTCATCATTTTCCATGCTGACAGGGTCTCCCTCAGGACTAACCCATCCTTCATGCCAAAAGTGGTGTCCAGTGTGGCTCTCAACCAATCTATTCATTTGCCCACCTTTTTCCCTAACCCCAAAACAAGGGGGAAAGGATTCTGCACTCTCTAGATGTGCACAGACAGCTCAGATTCTACCTAGACAGGACTAAATATTTTAGAAAAACTGATCAATTGATAGTCAGCTTTGCTGCAGGAGCAGAGGGCAAGGCCATATCCAAACAAACAATTTCCAAATGGATAGCACATTGCATCCATTTCTGCTACAAACATCATGGAAAACCTCCTCCCAATTGCATCCATTTCTGCTACAAACAGCATGGAAAACCTCCTCCCAAGGGGGTCAGGACACATTCCACCAGAGCAACCTCCACCTCTGCAGCTTTCCTCAGAGGGGCCCCCACCAGGGACATCCTGGAGGCTGCAACAAGGACATCTCTTCATACCTTCACCAAGCATTACCACCTGCCTATCTTCTCCAAATCCAGAGCAGGCTTTGCCACCACAGTCTTGCAGGGCATCCTAGCCAGCCTCCACCCTTTTCTTCAGCTTTGGGAATCAACCTGAATGTGATGACTGCAAGAGTGAAACACGAAGAACATAGTATAGTTGTGTACACTTACCATAAATGTAGATGTTAGTGTATTCATTGTTGCAGTCCTGATTTCTCACCCTCAATCCCCCTTGTCTCTCTTGCACTCTCTCTCCTTACAAGGAATTTTTGGTATTTACATTCTACTGGTGGTGGTCTTCCACCATAACCTAGCTCCTTATTTGGGGGGTCCTGACAGGGCAAGGAAAACTGATGTAATGGCGTTGGCTGCCTGTTTTTATACCACTGACAACCTGACGTCAGCCCTGGAGTGACAGCAACCAATGCAGAAATACTAAGCCTCTGGTATTCGGTCTGAATGAGGGATACCCTGGCAGGGATAACCCAAATGTGATGACTGCAACAGTGAATACACTTGGACATCTACTTTTATGGTAAGTGTACACAGCTGTGCTTTGGGCTGACCAAGTGTTTCTGAGGCAGGAAATCCCATAAGTCAGGACTGCAACAGTGACACTTATCTGCATTTATGGTAAGTGTACACAACTGTACTTTTTGTGACATGGTCCCTGGGTAAACTGCAGGACAACCCTGTAAATGGCATATGTTGGAACTTCAGTATGGCTTTTGCAATTTGTTGTAACATTAAAAGTTATGCAAATGACATTCTAAATGATGAGGTAAATGAGAGTTTTGCTAACTTATCAGAATTTGTTGTTGGGGTATTTAAGTAGAGTGGATATTTCTTTCAGTGTTGGAACTGGATGTTCATAGAGTTTCACTGTTGCAGTCCTAACCAATGGGTTATCTGGCTCCTGGTAGCCCTCGATTGGCCAGAATACCAAGGGTAAGTAAAAATGGCGTCAGCTGTCTGTTGTAAAGGATGTCAGGCCGTCTGATACAAAAGGAGGCAGCTGACGTCACTTCCTCAGTCTTCCTTGCCACAGAGCCAGAAGCAGAAGCATTTCTTGCATGAGTGCCAGTCGGCAGTTTACCTTTTTTGTTTCTGACTACAAAGTTGAAGTCAACTATAGCTAAGTACCCCATTGGGGATCCGCTTTTTCTTGCCTTAATGAATGTCAGAAAAGGTTAATATTTGTCTTACCTGTGGATAGCAGATTTGCCATAGAGATTTTCATGCCTATTGTTTTATTTGTTTAGGCCTTGACCACAACATTCCTGATTGTGATCTGTGTGCTTCCTTTCATCCGAGTACTATTCGTCGTCGGGTTAAGCTTTTAGCTAAGCATTTTGGAGTTTGACCTATGTTTGTCGTATGCCGTCCGCTGATCTTCAGGCTTCGATATCCCCAAGAAACGTAAAGATAAGGACTGCGACAGGCTTCCGAAGGTCAAGTCCTCGGATGATGTTAGGTTGGTCGTCAGTCATGCGGTAGCCAGTGAGGTGCCTTTGCAGCCCCTGTAGCCTGCAGATTTTCAACCGCAGGCTTTGGTTGAGACAATTTCAGAGGCCCCCAGGCCTCTGGCATCTGTTGCCTATTCAGCTGGATCTGGAGCCACGAAGCTGACTCCAGTATCAAGACCTCCGTTCTTCGTTCAGACAGCAAGCTCATACTAATGACTTCTGCTGCAACTTCGGTGGTTGCCAGGCCTCCCAAGTTCTTTAGACTTGCAGGTAAATCTTCCAGTCGTAAGCCTGTGAAGAAGCAGGCTCCAGTTTCCTCTCTTTCCCCTCATTCTCAAATGGTTAAAATGGCTGATGACCTTTTGACTCTTATTAGGGGTTCACAGCCTCCTCCTTCAAAAAGAGGTAGGAATGTCTGTCCTGAGGCTTTGTCCTTTTCAGGTTCTGATACTTCTAGCATTTCTGTTGATGAAGAAGTTGTTTCTCAAGCTTTCTCTCCTATTGAGGATTCAGACGCAGCAGAGTCCATTCCTTCTGCTTCTCCTCCAGAAGATTTCTCTTTTGGTGATACTTGAAATACTCTCAGGGAACATTTTAAATGGGAAAGTCAGGATTATCCCCTTTCTAAGAAAAGGATTAGGGAGTTTTTGGATTTGCCTCAGCATACGCCTTTGCCTATTCCACCTGTGTTGGAAGTAGTTGATGATGTTTTTATGTAAAATTCCTTGACTCCAAATTTGGTTCCTCTTGCTCCCAGGAAACCTGACAGGTACTATAGAGTCCCTGATTCTTATTTGTTTCTTTTCAGGAATCCGTTGACTGATCCAGAGGTTATTTCTCAAGGGCCTAAAGGAGTTAAGGCCACTGTTACTAAAAATCCTGTTCCTTCTGACAGGGAATCCAGGAACCTTAGATAGGTGGGGTAAAAAAGTTTTATACCTTTGCCACTCTTGCTATTAGGTCTACTAATTGTCTTTTTCATATGCTGAAGACCAGCAGCACACCTTAGAAGCTGTTAAGTCTAGACTAGCAGGTGTGCCTCAGTTGGCGGAGTAAGGATATGCATGAATTGCTGAATTCTACCAGTCTAGTCAGTAAACATTCATTACATTGTGGTTTTGACATTCTAGAAGCTTCCTGTAGGGCTACAGCTACTGGCTCTGTTATTAGAAAGCACACTTGTCTCAGGGAGTAGCCCCTACCAGAGCCTGTTAAGGCTAAGCTTTTAGATGTACCTTTGCATAAGGACAGTCTTTTTGGCAGCAAAGCAGAGGAAGTGCTCCAAAAGATGGAAGACCAGGCCAAGTCTATGCAAACAGTTAAAGACTTTCTGCAAGTTCAGCCTCCTCGCTTTAGCAGGAATTACCCTTCTAAGAGTTGGACATTCACTGATACCAGCAGACAGAGCCTTTCTAGGACTAAAAGTTACAAATCTTCTAGGGGACGGGTGGTTACCCCTCAAAGGTCTAAGCACTGGCAAGCTTCCTCTTCCAAGGCGGGAAGTTCTAAGCCTGCATCTCAATCTAAACATTCTCAATGACTCTGTCCAACTTCTGCCTGTTCTTGCCTGCCTGGAGAGTCCTTTGGGGGAAGGTTGGCCCTTTTTACGAATGTCTGGGCCACCATCACGGACGAAAAATGGGTACTCAGAACTGTATCCCTAGGGCATAAGTTTTCTTTCCACATATTTCCAGTACCCAAAAGATTTTCCCGGACGCTCCTCCAAACCAAAGGGCAGAAGTAGAAAAGCAAATTTTGTCTCTGTTACATCTGGGAGCAATAGAATCAGTATGCTCAGCAGGTAGGCCAGGGTTTCTATTCCAGACTTTTCCTAGTTCCAAAAAAAGAAGGCACCTGGCGTCCTATCCTAGATCTATCCATCCTGAACTCTTTCTTGATAATTCCAAAGTTCAAAATGCTCACTCTGCCTCAGTTGCTGCCAGTGTTAGAAAAGGATTCCTGGCTGGTAACATTGGATCTCAAAGAAGCTTATCTGCACATCCCTATCAGGGAAAATTGCAGGAAATACCTTCGTTTCAGGGTGGGCAAGCAACATTATCAATTCTCTGCGCTGCCCTTTGGCTCATCTACTGCTTCCCAGAGTTTTCACAAAGTGCCTGGCTCCAGTCATTGCTTTTTGCAGGCAAAAGAAAATTCTGATTTATCTATACTTGGACGACTGTCTAATTCAAGCAAATTCTCAGGAACAGCTGTTAAAGGGTCTAGAATTTGTAAAGATTCTTCTCTCTTCCCTGGGTTACACTCTCAATGTGGAAAAATCAAAATTGATGCCATCCAAAGAGATAACATTCCTGGGAGCGAGTCTCAACACAGCCGTTCAGGTGATATATCTCACCCAAGAGAAGCAGACAACTCTTTCAGTTTACTTCAAGGACTTGGCAAGCCTGTCCCAGCTCCCTGAAGGAAATACCTGCAAGCTCTGGGATTCATGGCCTCTTGCATTCTCATGATTCCATATGCAAAACTGCATATGAGGAAATTGCAATGGTATTTCATGAACACTTGGTGTCAACACACACAGGACCTGGATGTGATAATTCCTCTGCTTCCATGTCTGCAGACAGAGTTTCTATGGTGGGAAACAGCCTGTCTACAGAACAAAGGCATGCCTTTTCTCCCACCCCTGGCCACTCAAGTTCTTACCACAGATGCATCGGACTATGCCTGGGGAGCTCACCTGGATGGCAGATGCATACAGGGAAGTTGGAATGCCCAGCAGATGCACCTGCACATAAATTTAAAGGAGTTGATGGCAGTCCTGCAGGCCATATTAGTTTTCAAGTATCTTCTTTCTCCAGGGACCCTTCTTGTCAGGACAGACAACACCACAGTCATGTGGTACATCAACTAGCAGGGAGGGACTCATTCTTACCTCCTGTGCAGACAGAGCATGAGTCTAGTCCATAGCAGCATCCCTGGGACTCATTCTTACCTCCTGTGCAGACAGAGCATGAGTCTAGTCCATAGCAGCATCCCTGGGCCTGCATTTCCTAGCTCTGTTTCTTCCAGGAAGGCTCAACGTTTTGGCAGACCAGTTGAGCAGACAGACCCTGGATCCTCACAAGTGGCAGCTGAACAGAGCAGTTTTTTTACAGCATCATTCAACGTTGGGGCATTCCTCAAGTTTATCTCTTCTCCTCTCCAGACAACCATCTTCTACCTCTTTTTTGCACCAGACAGCATCACAGCAAGGCCTGGAGAGTGGATGCTCTGTCCTTCCCTTGGATGCTGCTGTCAGTTTGCCTTCCCAGAGTATTATTGAAGATCGGAGACGAACGACCAAGGACTACTCTCACAACTCCGGACTGGCCCAGGCAGCATTGGTACCCACGGCTTTGCAGTCTCTCCCAATTTCCTCCTTCGCATCTTCCTCTGAAGCCAGATCTTTTGGTTCAGGAAGGGGGAAACATTCTACATCCTCTTCTTCAGTCTCTCCATTTGGCAGCTTGGCTCATTGTATGACTCAATCCTTTTCTTCTTCCCTTTCCCAGCAGGTGGTTGACGTGCTGAAGGAGGCCAGGGAGCCTAGCACTAGGAAGTCTTATGCTGGCAAATGGGAAAGATTCTCTCTTTGAATGCAGGCTAGAGGGGAATCTTCTCAGCCTACTCTTCCTCTGATCCTGGAATACCTGGCTGATTTGCTTCAGGGTGATCTTTCTTTTTCCTCTATCAAGATCCATGCTTCAGACATCTCTGCTCATTGTTCTTTTGAACAACCCATTTTCTCTCATCCTCTGATGAAAATGTTTCTCAGAGGTGCTTGCAACTTAAAACCTCATAGAAGGGTGCCTACTCCAGCCTGGAATCTTAATTTTGTTCTAGAGAAACTCACTCTTCCTCCTTTTGAGCCAGCTGCCACTGCAGATTTAAAGTTTCTCTCATGGAAGACTGCCTTCCTCTTGGCTACAACTTCAGCAAGAAGGGTTTTGGAGCTGCATGCTTTGATGGCTGTGGAACCTTTTCTTATTTTCCATGCAGATAAGGTCTCTCTGAGAACCAACCCCTCCTTTATGCCTAAGGTGGTTTCTAGCCTGACTCTTAATCAGTCCATTCTCCTTCCTACCTTCTTTCCTAATCCTTGAAATAGAGGTGAGAGGATCCTACATTCTCTTGATGTGCATAGACAACTCAGGTTTTACCTGGACAGGACTAAAGACCTTTGGAAATCAGCACAGCTATTGGTCAGCTTTGCCCCTGGTGCCCAGGCCAAGGCTATTTCTAAGCAAACCGTTTCTAAATGGATTGCTCATTGTATTACTTTTTGTTATTCCTTTCATGGTAAGGTTCCTCCTCGAGGGGTTAGGACCCACTCAACTAGAGCAGCTTCCACCTCTGCAGCCTTTTTAAGGGGTGCCCCTACTAAAGACATTTTGGAGGCTGCAACATGGTCTTCTGATCACACTTTCACAAAGCATTATAATTTGCCTTTGTTTTCTAGAGCCAGGGCAGGGTTTACCACTGCTGTTCTGCAGGGCATTATCTCCAATCCTTGATGCTGTTGGTTCCTCCTCCCTTTTCTCTGGGCTTTGGTAATCAACCCATTGGTTAGGACTGCAACAGTGAAACACGATGAACATAGTACAGTTGTGTACACTTACCATAAATGTAGATGTTAGAGTGTATATATTGTTGCAGTCCTGCTTTCCCTCTCTCCTTCCCCCTTTTCCTAAGGTACAGGCTAGATTTGGTTTAAGCCTTGTTTTCTGGGGGCTTCTGACAGTTATGGCAAGAAAGACTGAAGAAGTGACATCAGTTGCCTCCTTTTGTATCAGACGCCCTGACGTCCTTTACAACTGACAGCCAACGTAATTTTTACTTACCTTTGTTATTCTGGCTGATTGAGGGCTACCGGAAGCCGGATAACCCATTGGTTAGGACTGCAGCAGTTAATGCACTCGAACATCTACATTTATGGTAAGTGTACACAACTGTACTTTCTGTTAAGGATTTTAGGATATACAGTTACTTGATGTGGGTATTAAAGCAGGATCATCCCTTCTGCTGATAAATTTAAAAGCAATGTAGTACAATAAAGAGAGGCTTAGTCTCTAGCAAAATGTGTTGCAGCTTGCAAGAGGACAGATTTCTTGCTTGTGTTTAATTTAGTGCAAATGCACATTCAAAGAGTTCTATGGGGTGAATCCAAGGAGACCTACATTTGGAGGGGAATGACCTGAAGATGGATAGCAAATAGATCCTGCAATTTTATAATCATCACAGGCTGGATGAAAGAAGTGGTGAAAGCTTGGAGATGATACTGGCATGCATGATAGACATGGACTTAAAAGGAGTTTTATACAGTGTGTGTATATGGTTCCATGTGGACTATGATCTAATTCTGGTGACCATGTAAAGAACGGGAATGTCAGCTAGAAAGATGTACATGGGCAAAAGCTTAGGTCATTGTTGGTGAGAGGACCAGAATATGAGTCTTTAGAATAGTTCAAACTTAAGAGAAGATGGAGATGTGAGACATTGTCAGGGGCAAGTTGGAGAGACTGAAGAGCAGCAGAGGAGTCTGCAAAAGTGGGTAACTTGTATACATATGACGGTACTTTTGGCATAGAAGGTGTTAAGGTTCATAGGCAAGTGCAAGCCTAGCCAAAACAACTATTCAGAAGTTCCCTCCAGCCTCAAGGAGGGCAAGACAAGTTAGTCTGTGAGAGAATTTGAGGATACCCATCCATGTAATCTATGTTTACCTTGAAGATGACAAGGGTGCTACTCTGATTGTATACAGTGGAAGTTTGTTCTAGAGATGAGGGATATGAATCTGTCACACCACGTCTTATGTGCTGATGAAGCTTTAATTCTTTTAAACAGCTATTAGATACCATTTGTTCTGTGAAGAAATAAAAAGTCTCAGAGTGTTAGACATTGCATGACTCGAAAGACTGGACATTTGAATATCCATGGAGAATTCTATAAGAGAGTGACTACAGAGAGGGGGCTGCCAGTCTGTTCTGATTAGTAAAATCTATGAGGTTACTAAATATTTAAGTTACGAATCTTTGAGGTATCTCAGGATAAGTGTTGTGTTTAGACAAATGCATGCCAAAAGGTGCGTTATATTCAGTAAACTGATTTGATATTAGTAAAGGGAGATTAATACTTTTTTTGGATCTAGTGGAGATGCCTTTGGAAATTAGATGAGCCAGACAGTATTTGATTGCAGGCATGTGCCACCTGTGTGGTATTTTAAAATGTATTTTTTTACCAAAACGAACTATGCTATATTTTTTCATATTTAATGTGAAGCCATTGCCCTTGAATCAAGTAACATGATTTAACTCATACTGAAGCAATTGTGAGTTGGTGCAGGATTGAATAGAGCCCAATTTACAGTCATCTGCAAACTTAGATAATAGTCTAGGAGTGTTGGTCTAAAGACCAGAAAAACAGATGCCAAATAGGTGAAGGTCCAGTACTGAGCCCAGTGGTATACCACTTGTTACTTTTTTCACTTTCAGAAGTGGCACCTGCAACTCTAAGCACTTGGGTTCTGTGAGACAACCAGTTAGCTATCCACTACACAATGGTAAGGATTTATATTCAGATTTAGAAGTCTGTCAATAACTGATTCTGGAATAGTGACAAACGCTTTGACCAGATCCAGATATCTTGTATATACTGCATAACGTATATCCTCTGCTTTGATTAACTTTTCAAAGAAAGTTATGAGATTAAAGAGACTCAACTTTACTTTGAAAAAAAGATAAACAAGGGGTCCAGAGTTATGAGCTTTAAAATGTCGAGATTAATGAGGCCTGAGATATGTTCCATAGCTTTACACAATGAGGCTTGTGAAACTAATAGGTCTATAGCTGGGCCACACTTGTGTGACAGCATTACAACAGCTGTATTCAGGCTTCATGAATGTAACCGGTGAAGGGGCTTAGATCACAGAGATTAAAAAGTTCTGAGAGGACTTGTTCTATAATAATTAAAAAAGGTAGTTGGGATTATAGAATAACTGGGGGGGGGGTTGGACTAAATGTTGCAGCAAATTTGTCAACTGTAATATTAGCTATTACTTCTGTGTCAAAGTGTGCAGTATTATTGTGAACTAGCTCAGAACATTATTGGGTGTTGGTTCTTAACATCCATAGTTAAAGAACAATTTGTAGTCCAGTAGAGCATTAGTACTATGAATTGGAGTGGCTCAGCAGAGATGTTCAAAGGTATGTGAAACATGCAGGGAGTGAGCAGAGGAATTGGAGATATAGTTTCACAGTGGCTAACTGCATCCTTTAAGTGGACATGATGCACTGTAATTCTTCCTTTTGTATTATCTTGTTTGTAGCATTCTAATCTGGTGAATAACAATACCTTCTGTGGAAATCTTTGGAGTGATGCAAAACACTAAGGGTATACTGTACATGGATGGATTACTGAAAATATATATAAAGGGAACATTCTTAAAGAAAAGCATATTCTTAGACTGCCAAGATCTGTGCTTTGGTTTGCACCAGGTGAGAGGTTTGCTACAGCCATAGGATCAACAAGCACTTTGTCTCATCAACGAGATCTATTTACTTACTGCTTGGTGGGCTGTTCCAGAGCGACTCTTCAGCTGTGACCCAAAACTACAAAGCAAAATCAAACATGAATAATGTACAAGCATAAAATACTTAAGATCAAATGCAAAATTAAATGTTTTTAAAGGGTCTTTCTAATGCTTGTTTATAGAGTCTCGTGTACAGAGAAACATTGCAGAAAGCATTACAAGTAAAACAAAACTTCTCTGTAATATTTACTGTATATACATAAAGTCCATTTTGAATGTCAGCATTTCAGGAAACAAGACAGCATTTAGAATAAATAGGAAAAGACTCATGCTGGAGGTAGCATGCTGCTAGAATTCAGCATTTATCAGTGACTGACTTGCATTGTCTCCTCACAGTTAGACGTTGCCCGTTCGATTCTCAGATAGTGCGTCTTCTGTGTAGTGACATGCGTGAATGGGCATTCCTTCATTGAAGGTTGTGCGTTAGGCCCGGCAAGTCAGTACGTAAAAATCTTCTGCCAATCATTAGCGGACCGGAGTTCCGCTGTGCTGACCCCTAACCAGGAAAAGCCGAAAGACACAAACAAATCAGTGACTGACTTGCTGGAGGTAGCGTGCTGTTTGATAGCAAACGGTGAGGTTAATTATTCCAAGTAAAGCACTTATAACTCTCTAAGTGTTTGGAGAAACCTTTTTGAACTCAGCAAGAGATTGCAGGCTTCTTAATTCAGGTGGGAGTATGTTCCATGATGCTGAATGTAGTCAGAAGGGACATTCTCCAGGAGCAGTTTTATATGGAGGTCTGCTTAATGTGATAGCTTTCTCCTGGGTACTACTTAAGGAGTAAACCTAGTTTTGGATGGGTACTTTCCATTTCAAAAGTAAGCAGTTGCCACTGTCTAGTTTTTTCTGAACAAGTACCCAAGACATAAGTTGATCTTCTGGTGACTGGAAGCCATTTTAGACAATGTAGAAGATCACAGTGGTGAGATCTGCTGTTAGGAAGGAGAGCAAATCAGCAAATTTTATTTTCTGTTATCTGTAATCTGAAAAATATGTGCTGAGTAAAAGGTAATCAGAAGACCATATTCCAGTTTAGGGAGAAGAGCTTTTTGGCTAAGGTAAAGCAGGCTAGAGGAGAGAATAAATGAAAGGTTCTATAGTAGAGTTTAAGTTGAGACTTTACTAATTATTTTGTCTGTGACTTGAAAATGTTAGCAAGGGATCAAGGTGAAGTCCTAGTATTTGTGTTCATAAATGAGAGGAATGATGTGGTTATCGGTGGTGATAAGAGGTAGATGTGGGAGTTTGAGTTGTGTAAATAGCATAAGATTATTTGCAAATAATTAGAGGGTGATTACAACCAGTCCAGCTGCATAGCTTAGAGAAGGACTGCTTGTTCAGGATATCGGGGGACATTTACTGGCTTGTAATAGAAGGAAGTCATTTTACATACAGGATAATATCAAGGGATGGGAGGCCATCTGTAGAGCATTAATAAATAATGGGATGAGACCCAGAATTGAACCCTGTGGCACTCCAGTGTTTGAGGTGTGAAGTGATAAGAGGTTGTAAGTGTGGATTTAGAATGTTCTAGTCACTAGGTAACTTTGAACCTCTTGATAGTGTTGTGGCCAAAATTAAGTTTATTCAGTTATATTGTGATTAACAGTTTAGATTGCCTTAATCATACCTAAAAATATCCCAACAGTGGCCAAACCATCATTAATGTTAAAAAAAAATGTAGTCTGTTGCAGTGAGTAAGGCCATTATGGTGCTAAAGGGGTCTATGTTACGAAAGCGAAAATCCCTATGCGCGAATACCAAAGCATCGACCCCCGTACCGCAAACTGCAAAAATCCTGAACGCACTAAACAGCGAAAAAAAATCGAATTGTCAGTTGGCCAACCCCACCACTACCTATATACTACCTACGCAAATAAATAAACCACATACATACACTAACCAAACCCTAATTATAACCTAAAGTAAAGCACAAAACCCTACTTCTAACCCGATACTAAACCCCACATACACAACTAACTATGCACTTTCCTTAACCCCAAGGTCCGTAACTACCGCACACATCCACTACAGACATACACCCAAACAAAACAAATAATCCACATACATACATTTAACAAAACACTACCTCCATCACTACTAAACCCCACATACAAAACTCTCTGCACTATCCTTAACTCCTCCCTAACCCTAAGGTCCATAACTACCGCACACTTCCCCTACGAAAATATACACAAAATAAATAACCTACATACATACATTTAACAAAACCCTACCTCTAACCCTACACTAAATCTAACATTCATTACTTATCTAAGCACTTAACTTAACCCGCACCCTATCCTAAACTCTGTAACTATCCAACACTTACCTTTTGCAGCTAATCCACAGATGGGCCAACCATGGAAATTCGATATTCCCATTTTCGCAGTTTTCGACTTTCGCTCTGTCCACTTCGTGCTATATGGTTCGACGTTTACGTATTCGCGTAATCGTCTTTTCACTTTCGTAATATAGACCCGTGCTAAAGGCATTTCTAAAACCATACTGTTTGTCCGATGGCAAGCTGTACCTTTAATATGTGTTTGTAGAGCATTGTACAAATATGCTCTCCTGTACATTACCTTGAAAGAAGCAATATCTGGTTGGACTGAACTGTATGAACAAAATCGTAGACCATTTTAAAGAGAGCATTGTAGTTTCATCAACTAACATATTCAGCAAGATTGCACTGAAAACAAGATAACTGAACACCAGATTTAGGGAAGTTTTCCTTTATCCCTGATTACTATATTGAACGTTAAAATAATGCATGTAACAGGATGTTTGTAGTGAACATGGGAATATTGAGTTGTATCTTTACCAAATGTGCTGTAAACTTTGTTCAATGTTCTTCTTCTTTTGGCTTTTCCCAGTTAGGGGTCGCCACAGCAGAACTTTGGTCTGCTAATGATTGGCCGTGGATTTTTATGGTGCTGAGTTGCCAGCCCGATGCCCAACCTGCATGTCTTTAATGTTACTCGACTGCGGGGAGGACATGCAGACTCCACACAGAAGGCACTCCAGCCGAGAATCGAACGTGAGAACCTCTTGTGGTGAGGCGACAATGCTAACCACTGCACCACCGTGGCTTAATGTTCAATGCTGCTGTTTGTCTTTCGGCATTTCCCGGTTGGGGGTCGCCACAGCAGAACTCCGGTCCGCTAATGATTGGCAGTGGATTTTCATGAACGCTGAGGTGCCAGCTCGATATCCAACCTTCAACAAAGGCACACCCATTTATGCATGTCTTTCAAACGCCACCCAACCATGGGGAGGACATGCAGACTCCACACAGAAGGCACTCCAGCCGAGAATCAAACGGGAGAACCTCTTGCTGTGAGGTAAGAACGCTGCATCATCGCGGGCTTAATGTTCAATGTTACATTTTTAAATGCATACCCATATTATAATGAATGATTAGTGCAGTCACATCCATTAATATCACATAATAAATGATTAGTGCAGTCACATCCATTAATATCACCTCTTTTCCAAGATGATTTTTTTTGAGAGAAGCCATAAGTACATGATCAGTTCATCATTGAGAAATGGTTTACATTAATAGTGTAGTTGTATAATTATCACAATGTTGGACACTAGATTGCATTAATCCACAGGGAATAAATTATTTTTTTTTATTTTAACCAGTAATCTCTGAAATACTAATTCTTTATCAAGAAGTTTTTTTTTCCAGACAAAGATGGTATTCCACAAATACTGCACTCTTAATATTCTCTAAGTGATTTTGCTCCAGTTGGATAGCATGCAAGACATTATAGATATAAAGCTGTTTTCTAACAAGAAGGCTTCTTGGTCACCTGTACCAGCCTTAAACTACAACATTCTGACTTCTTGGATAACCCAGAGATAAGGTGTCCCACCTGTTCCAAAATGAAATTCCAAATAATGGTGGGACACCGTCCATTACAGCTTTTCTAGTCTCATATTTTTTCTCCCATGTATGTAGTTTTCTTAAAATAATACATAGAATTGCTTTGCATAGTCGGGCATTTTCACCCTCAGTCTCAACAAATGATGTTCTTCATGTTTCACTATTGCAGTCATTACATTTGGGTTATCTGCTTGCAGGTAGCCCTCAGCCGGCCTGATTATCAGAGTCTTGGGTCCTGCGTCGGATGCTGTCTCATCTTCCATTATGTCAGGTAGTCAGGGGTATAAAGCATGCAGCCAACACCATTACATCAGTCTTTCTTGCCGTGCAGTGCCCGAAGCAGAAGCAGTTCGCAATTGCCAGTCGGCCGACTCCTGAAATTTTTGTATTCGAGTTTCAGAACCAAAGTCTTCAAAAAAGCTAAGTGCCCCATTGGGGATCTTTTTTCTTGCTCTAAACTGATGTCAGTAAAAGTTAACAATTGTATTTCTTGTAGAAAGCAAATACCTCATAAAGATTTTCATTCGTATTGCATTCCTTGCTTAGGCCCAAACCACGACGTCCCTCGCTGTTGGTTTTGTGCCTTATTCAATCCTCGAGCTATTCGTCGTCGGTTCATTTTTGCATCAAACTACTTCGGTACTCAGTTTAATTATCCAGAAATGGCTTCGGTAAGCTATCCAGCTACTGACATTCCGAAAAAACGTAAAGATAAAGAGAGACTGGCCACATAGGCCCAAAGCTGCCGATGACCCTTCCGTTAAGCTAGTCGCCAGTTCGCCAGTACTCAGTGAGGCGCTTTCGCAGCCCCTGATATCCTCTACTTCAGATTGACAGGCCTCTACTGAGACCCATTCAGAGTCCGGAATGACCCGAGACGCTTCGACTATGGAACCTGTGGATGTCTCTACCTTGGATGGGTCTGGAGCCACTGTGCAGGCACTGGCTTCTGAGGGTGTATTCAGGCCTACTGACTTGCATGTCAAACCAACGCCATCTTCTTCAAGGCCTAAAACTCGATCCATGCCTAGAAAACTGACATCCAAACCACATGGTCAGGCCCTTATGCCTAAAAAACAAATGATAAGAATGGCTGAACACCTTATTACTCTAATTAGGGGAAGCCAGCCTTCTCCCTAAGAGACCTAGAAATGATTTTCCTTCTGATCAGGATTCTGAAATTTCTATTTCTTCTGATGACCAGGATTTGCCCTTATCTACCTATGAGGATTCTGATGCAGAAGACTCCATACCCTCTGCTTTCCCTCCAGAAGATTTTTCTTTTGGTGAAACTTTGCACACACTTAGGGAGCATTTCCGCTGGGAAAGCCAGGATTACTCTGACTCCAAAAAGAGGCTTAGGGAATTCATACTCCTACCTCAACACAGGCCTTTAGCGAGCCCTCCTGTACTGGACATTGTAGATGATGCCTTCTTGGAATCTAGCCTGGCCCCAGACACTCTACCTCTGGCTCCCAGGAAACCTGACAGGTATTACAGAGTACCCGACTCTCACAAGTTCCTCTTTAAGAATCCCACTGCAGACCCAGAGACCATTTCACAGGGACCCAAAGGCATTAAGGCTACTACTGCCAAAAACCCTAACCCCTCAGATAGAGATTCCAGGGCCCTGGACAGATGGGGTAAGAAGGTATACAATTCTGCTACTTTGGCCATTAGGGCCTTAAACTGCCAGTTTCATATGTTAAAGTATCAGCAGGATATTATTGGATTACTTAAACAGAAAATTATGTTGATTCCTGACTGTACTGAAAATAAAGAATTACAGGATTTAATGCATTCTGCTGAAAAAGTTGGTAAACATACTTTGCAATGTGGTTTTGACTCCTTAGAGGCATCTTGCAGGGCTGCTGTCAATGGGTCTGTTCTTAGAAGGCATGCTTGGCTTAAGGAGCAAACATTGCCAAATCATGTTAAAGCTAAATTATTGGATGCTCCCTTAAACCAAGATCGTCTTTTTGGCAACAAAGCAAAAGTAGTACTTAAAAGATGGAGGAAAAAGCTAAATCTATGCAAACTGTTGAAGATTTCCTGCAAGTGCAGCCTCCCAGATTTAGTAGGCATTGGTCTTCTAAGAATTGGTCCTTTCCTGTCTCTTCCAGGCCTTCTCAGTCCAAACCCAGGAACAGCAGAACACCTAGGCTACAATCTCAAGGTACTCACAGGCTTAAGCAGTGGGGGACTCCCACTTCCAAAGCTGGAAGTAGTAAGACACCCCCCCTATGGTAAACTGTCACAATGACTTAATTTTAAACCTTCCAAGCCCTGCTCAACTGACTGCTCCTTTAGGGGGGGAAAGATCGCCCTGCATGCAAAAAACAGGGAACTCATTACCCAAGACAAATGGGTTTTAAATATAGTTTCCCAAGGATACAGATTCTACTTCCACACCTTACCAACCCCAAACTGTTGGCCAGACCTAACCCCAAATCAGTGGACAGAGGCTCAACAGCAGGTTCCCTCTTTTCTAAGTATCAGGGCTATTCAACCTGTCCCAGAAGAGGAATGGGGACAAGGTTTTTACTCATGACTTTTCCTGGTACCCAGAAAAGACAACTCCTAGCGTCCTATCCTGGACCTGTCTATTCTAAACACCTTTTTGGTAATTCAAAAATTCAAAATGTTAACTCTGCATCAGCTGCAACCCATGTTAGGCAAAAATGCCTGGTTGGCAACATTGGACTTAAAGGAAGCTTACCTGCACATCCCAATAAGGGAATCTTGCAGAAAATACCTATGCTTCAGAGCAGGCTACATGCACTATCAGTTCTCTGCACTGCCCTTTGGTTTATCTACTATGCCCAGGGTATTCACAAAGTGCCTAGCTCCAGTCATTGCATTTTGCAGGCAAAGTAACATTCAAATATACCCATTTCTGGACGATTGTCTAATTCAGGCAGAAAGCCAGGACATACTATTAAATCATCTGGCATTTGTAAAGAAACTGCTAACCTCACTGAGGTACACCATAAATGAAAAGAAATCCCACCTAGTACCCTGCCAACAAATTGTATTCTTGGGAGCAAGCTTGAATACAACTTCCCAGATGGCCTACCTCACGCCAGAGAAACAAGATTGTTTGACAGCCTACTTCAAACTACTGGCCACAAAGACCCAGCTATCTGCAAGGAAAATACTGCAAGCCCTGGGATGTTCTTCGTGTTTCACTGTTGCATTCATTACATTTGGGTAATCTGCTGGCAGGTTGCCCTCAGTCGGCCTGATCAACAAAGTCTTGGGTACTGCGTCGGCTGCTGTCTCATCTTCCATGACATCAGGTTGTCAGAGGTATAAAACATGCAGCCAACGCCATTACATCAGTCTTTCTTGCCGTGCGGTGCCCGAAGCAGAAGCAGATTGCAAGTGCAGGTCGGCCGACTCCTGAAATTTTCATTTTTGAGTTTCATAACCGAAGTCTTCAACTTAAAGCTAAGTACCCCGTTGGGGAAACTTTTTCTTGCTCCTTACCGATGTCAGTAAAAGTTAATAATTGCATTACTTGTGGAAAGCAAATGCATCATAAAGATTTTCATTTGTACTGTATTCCTTGCCTAGGCCCTGACCACAATGTACCTTGCTCTCGGTTTTGTGCTTTATTTAATCAGCGCACTATCCGTCTTCTGTACATTTTTGCCTCTAAATATTTCGATTCTCGGTTTAATTATCCAGAAATGATGTTGGCTAGCCATCCGACTACCGGGATTCCAAAAAAAACTCAAAGAAAAAGACAGAGACAGGCCGTCGAAGTCCAAAACTGCCGACGATGCTTCTCCTAAGCCAGTCGCCAGTTCGCCGGTACTCAGTGAGATGCTTTCGCAGCCCCTGATACCCGCTACTTCTGACTCGCAGGCCTCTACTGAGACCCATTCGGAGTCTGGTATGCCGCGAGATGCTTCACCTATGGAACCCGCAGATGTCTCTACCTTGGATGGGTCTGGAGCCGCTGTGCAGGCACCGGCTTCTGAGGGTGTATTCAGGCCTACAGACTTGCATATTAAACCGACTCCACCTTCTATTCTAAGGCCTAAATCTCGATCTATGTCTAAAATACCAATGCCCAGGCCACATGTTCAGGCCCCTATGCCTAAAAAACAAATGATCAAAATGGCTGAAGATCTTATTACTCTAATCAGGGGTAGTCAACCCCCCCCCTTCTAAGAGGCCTAGGGCTGAGCTTGACTATGAATCTTCTGACCAGAACTCTGTTTCTTCTGATTCTTCTAATGACCTGGATTTGTCCATACCTACTTATGAGGATTCTGATGCAGAGGATTCCATTCCCTCTCCATCCCCCCCTGGAGACTTTTCTTTTGGGGAAACTTTACATACCTTAAGGGTGCATTTCCACAGGGAAAGACAGGAATTTTCTGAATCAAAAAAGAGGCGCTTAGGGACTTCCTTCTTCTGCCTCAGCATAGCCCTTTGGCTATACCTCCTGTACTAGACATTGTTGATAATGTGTTTTCGGAATCCAGTATGGCCCCTGATTCCCTGCCTCCAGCTCCTAGTAAACCTGACAGATACTACAGGGTTCCTGAGTCCCACTAGTTCCTTTTCAAAAATCCTGTTGCGGATCCAGAAACCATTTCTCAGGGACCCAAGAGAATTAAGATTTCTACTGCTAAAAATCCTACCCCTTCTGATAGAGACTCCAGGGTGCTGGATAGATGGGGTAAAAAGGTTTATACTTCTGCAACCTTGGCAATCAGGGCTTTAAACTGCCAATTTCACATGTTAAAATATCAACAGCATATTATTGGACTGCTTAAACAGAAAATTATGTTGATTTCTGACTGTGTGGAAAATAAAGATTTACAGGATTTATTGCATTCTGCTGAACAAGTTGGAAAACATACTTTGCAATGTGGTTTTGATTTTTTAGAGGCCTCTTGCAGGGCTGCTGTTACTGGGCCTGTGCTTAGAAGGCATGCTTGACTTAAGGAGCAATCTCTGCCTGATCATGTTAAAGCAAAATTGTTGGATGCTTCTTTAAATCAGGACCGTCTGTTTGGCAATAAGGCTGAAGAAGTTCTAAAAAAGATGGAAGATAAAGCTAAATCTATGCAAACTGTAAAAGACTTCTTACAAGTGCAACCTCCAGGATTTAGTAGGCACTGGCCTACTAAAAATTGGTCCTTTCCAGCTCCTTCCAGATCCTCTCAAGCCAAACCCAGACAGACCAAATGCACCAGGTTTCAGTCCCAGGGGACTCTCAGAACTAAGCAATGGGGGGGCCTCCACTTCCAAATCTGGAAATAACAAGACACCCGCCTATGATAAACAGTCTCAATGACTTTCCTTTAAAATGACCAAGCACTTACCTTTTAGCCGCCCCTTTGGGGGGAAAAATTGCTCTTCATGCAAAAAACTGGGAACTCATAACCCAGGACAAATGGGTTTGAAATATAGTGTCCCAGGGATACAGATTTCATTTCCACACATTGCCAACACCAAACGGGTGGCCAGACCTGCCCCCAAATCAGTGGACAGAGGCTCAAAAACTAGTACTTTCCCTCTTAAACATGGGGGCTATTCAACCGGTACCAGAAGAGGAAAAGGGACAGGATTTCCATTCCAGGCTTTTCCTGGTACCCAGAAATGACAAATCATGGCATCCAATTCTGGACCTGTCTACTCTAAACACCTTTCTGGACATTCCAAAATTCAAGATGCTGACTCTTCAACAGTTACTTCCTATGCTAGGCAAAGATGCCTGGTTGGCAACTCTAAAATTAAAAAAAGCTTACCTGCATATCTCAATCAGGGAATCTTGCAGAAGATATCTATGCTTCAAAGCAGGCTACTGGCATTATCAGTTCTCTGCACTACCCTTTGGCTTGTCTACTGCGCCCAGGGTATTCACAAAGTGCCTGGCTCCAGTAATTGCATTTTGCAGGCAAAGAAAATATTCAAATATATCCATACCTGGACGATTGTCTAATTCAGGCAGAAAACCAGGCCATACTTCTAAATCATCTGGCGTTTGTAAAAAGGGTTCTAACTTGTCTGGGGTACACCATAAATGAAAAGAAATCACAACTGGTACCCTCTCAACAGATTACATTCCTGGGTGCAAGCTTCAATACAACTGCCCAGATGGCTTTCCTCACATCAGAAAAGCAAATTCATTTGGTAACTTACTTCAAACAAGTGGCCACAAAACCCCTGCTATCTGCAAGACAAATACTGCAAACCTTGGGGTTCATGGCCTCCTGCATTTTTCTAATTCCATATGCATGACTGCATATGAGGAAACTTCAGTGGTACTTAGAGTCTATGGAGTCAACATTGTCACAGCCTGGAACAATGATTCCTATCATACCTTGCCTCTATGCCTGGAGTTCCTATGGTGGGCAGAGGCCTGCCACCAAAACAAGGGACTGCCATTCACACTACCCCCTGCCGCCCAAACCACAGATGCATTAGACTATGCATGGGTGCCTCACCTGGCAGGGAAGTGCATTCAGGGCAAATGGAACCCAAATCAAATGCACATGATTGATACATATCAATCAAAAAGAAATGTTAGCTGTACAGAATGCTCTGACAGCCTTCAAGGACTACATTCTTCCAGGACAACTAATGGTAAAGATGGACAACACCACGGTTATGTGGTACATAAACAAGCAGGGGGGGGTGCACATTCCTACCCCCTCTGCAGACTAGCCATGGCATTGTGGAACACGGCCTTGAGCTACCAAGTGCAACTACAAGCTCAATTCCTGCCAGGAAAACTGAATACACTGGCAGACGGACTAAGCAGAAATCTCATGGACCCACACGAGTGGAAACTGGAACAACGGATTTTCAACATGTTGACAAGCAAATGGGGGAGCCCAGACATAGATCTATTTGCCTCCCCCCAGAACTACCAGTTGGACAAATGTTGCACAAGGACTCCCCACAAAAATGCTTGGAAAGTGGATGCTCTGTCCTTCAGCTGGAAAAACCTATCAGTCTACACCTTTCCCCCGCTCTCCAAAGTTCTGCTAAAAGTCAAACAGGACAAACCAAGAATGATTTTGATTGCTCCAGACTGGCCATGCCAACACTGGTACCCACTCCTGCGCAGTGTCTCACAAATATCTCCATGGCACCTGCCCAGACACCTTCCTTGCTGTGTCAGCAGGAAAACCAAATTCTGCACCCTCAGCTCCCAACATTGAACCTTGCAGCTTGGCTAATCACTTAAATTCACCCTTAGCTTCCCTCAGCAAACCTGGGATGGATGTCATCTTGGAGGCGAGAAGACCTAGTACTAGAAAATCTTATGCTGACATATGGAAAAGATTCTGTGCCTGGAACCAATCTTTAGGGATGAGCACAGCAGCGCCCAATTTAACTCAGATTTTGCAATACTTAACTGAGATGCTCCACAAGGGCTTATCTTTTTCCTCTATTAAAATCCACGCTTCAGCTATTTCAGCTCACTATAACACAGAACCACCCCTCTTTTCTCATCCCCTGCTCAAGCAGTATCTCAGAGGGGCAAAGAACTTGAGACCACCCAGGAGAGCTCCTACCCCTGAATCGGACCTTAACTTTGTTTTGGAGAAGCTCACTTTACCTCCTTTTGAGCCAGCTGCTACTGCAGACTTAAATTTTCTTTCTTGGAAAACAGCCTTCCTTTTAGCAATCACTTCAGCTAGAAGGATATCTGAATTACAGGCCCTTATGGCAGTGGAGCCTTTCATAATCTTTCATGTGGACAGGGTATCTCTGAGGACCAATCCATCCTTTATGCCCAAGTTGGTTTCCAGTGTGACTCTTAACCAGTCCATTCATTTGCCAACCTTCTATCACAATCCACAGAACAAAGGGGAATGGATTCTGCATTCCTTGGATGTGCACAGACAACTTAGATTCTACTTGGACAGAACTAAATTTCGAAGAAAATCTGAAAAATTGCTAGTGGCATTTTCTACTGGGGCAGAGGAGAAGGCTATTTCAAAACAAACCATTTCTAAATGGATAAGCCATTGCATTTATTTCTGCTATAAGCACCATGGAAAACCTATTCCCCATGGGATCAGATCTCATTCCACCAGGGCTGCATCTGCTTCTGCAGCCTTTCTCAGAGGTGTTCCTACTAGGGATATTCTAGAAGCTGCTACCTGGAGTTCTGTACATACCTTCACCAAGCATTACCACTTGTCAATTTTTTTCTAAATCCAGAGCTGGTTTTGCCACTGCAGTATTGCAGGGCCTAATAGCTGGTCCTAATGCTCTCTAATTGCCTCCTCCCTTCCTTAGCTTTGGGAATCTACCCAAATGTAATGACTGCAGCAGTGAAACACTGAGAACATAGTACAGTTGTGCACACTTACCATAAATGTAGATGTTTGAGTGTATTCACTGTTGCAGTCCTGGTTACCCTCCCTTCAGCCCCCTGACTTCTATTGACTATACCTCTCTACTTGTTTACTGAATTTAAGCTTTCTGGTGTATTTGCTTTTCATTGGAGGTGTAACCTTGTGTATAATTGCTTCCCATTGTGGGGGCACCTGACATCTGGGGCAAGAAAAACTGATGTAATGGCGTTGGCTGCATGCTTTATACCCCTGACTACCTGACATCATGGAAGATGAGACAGCAACCGATGCAGGACCCAAGACGTTGATAATCAGGCCAGCTGAGGGCTACCTGCAAGCAGATAACCCAAATGTAATGACTGCAACAATGAATACACTTGAACATCTACATTTATGGTAAGTGTACACAACTGTACTTTTCTGCAACATGGTCTAGATTTTAACAAATGCAGGGGAAGGAATTTGTTTAATTATCCAAAGTCAGCATTATTTCTATATTGTGCTGTTAGCCATAGTTTTTTTTTTAATCTGGTGCCAAACAATTTGACACAAATGGAATAAATGGAACCAACAAACTTTAGATGTTCATTGTGTTACACTGCTGCAGTCATTACACTTGAGTTATCCTGCCATCAGGCGGTCCCGTAGTCGGTTGCTGTCGCTTCTTCCCTGACGTCAGTGTGCCAGGGGTGTATAAGATGCATCCGACGCCATTTTCTTCAGTCTTTCTTGCCGTGCGGTGCCCGAAGCAGAAGCAGTTCGCAAGTGCCGGTCGGCCAACTCCTGAGATTTTCGAAGTCGAATTTCAGCTCCGAAGTCTTCAATAAAGCTAAGTACCCTGTTGGGGAAACTTTTTTCTTGCCTCAGACCGATGTCAGAAAAAGTTAATAATTGTATTTCTTGTGGGAAGCTCATAAGGACTTCCACTCTTACTGTATTCCATGACTAAGCCCTGATCATGACGTCACTAGTTGTCGGTTTTGTGCTAGATTTAACAAACGCACTATAAAAAGACGTTTTGATTTTGCTTTACACTACTTTGGCCGAAGGTTCAATTATACTATGCCGTCGGATCATCCGACGACTGCAATTCCGAAAAAACGCAAAGACAAGGATAAAGACAGGCTTCCAAGGTCCAAAACCGACGACTAAACCTCTTCTAGGCCAGTCGCCAGTTCTCAGTGAGGCACTTTCGCAGCCCCTGACACCCGCTACCTCAGAGACACAGGCCACCTCCGACTCCCACGTGGAGACAACTAGGCCTCCGGAAACTCAAGGTATTGGGTCTATGGAAACTAATCCCTCAGATGGGTCCGGAACCGCTGAGCAGACCTTGGCTTCTGAGGGTGTTTTCAGACCTTCACAACTTACCATTAAAGCAACAGCCAAGGCAAAAGTACCATTAAAGACAAAGAAGCAAGTACAGCATTCTCCTGGACAGTCCTCCATGCCTAAGAAACAGATGCTTAAAATGGCCGAAGACCTCATTACTCTAATCAGGGGTTCCCATCCCCCTCCTGAGAAAAGGCCTAGGCAGGATACAGACTATGATTCCTCTGATCAGGTTTCAATTTCCTCTGATTCCTCTTCAGACCAGGAATACTCTCTACCCCCCTATGAGGACTCTGATGCTGAAGAATCTATCCCTTCAGCCTCTCCTCCTGAGGATTATTCTTTTGGGGAAACTTTGCATACTATGAGGGAACATTTCCATTGGGAAAGTCAGGATTATTCAGAATCCAAGAAAAGGCTCAGGGATTTCCTCTTATTGCCTCAGCACAGGCCCCAGGCTATTCTGCCTGTGATTGATATTGTGGATGATGTGTTCTCTGAATCCAGCTTATCTCCTGATTCTTTGCCCCCTGCACCAGCTAAGCTAGATAGGTATTATAGAGTTCCTGACTCTCACAAGTTTCTTTATAAAAACCCTTCTGCTGATCCAGAAACTATTTCCCAGGGTCCAAAAGGAGTTAAGGCTTCCATTGCAAAAAATCCAGTACCCTCTGACAGAGATTCCAGAGCTTTGGATAGATGGGGGAAAAAAGTTTACACTTCTGCAACTTTAGCAGTAAGGACTTTAAATTGCCAGTTTCACATGCTTAAGTACCAACAATACTTAATGGCTGAGTTAAAACAGAAAATGCATGCAACCTCAGAAGCTCCTGAATGTAAAGAAATGCAGGATTTATTGCATGCAGTTGAACAGGTGGGAAAACATACTCTGCAATGTGGTTTTGATTCTTTAGAGGCCTCTTGTAGAGCCGCAGTTACAGGTTCTGTGATTCGAAGACATGCTTGGTTAAAAGAACAGAGTTTACCTGATCATGTTAAGGCAAAATTATTGGATGCTCCTTTACAGCATGATACCTTGTTTGGTGTTAAGGCAGAAGAGGTGTTAAAGGAAATGGAGGATAAAGCTACATCTATGCAAACTGTCAAGGATTTCTTACAGGTACAGCCACCTCGATTTAGCAGAAATTGGCCAACAAAGAATTGGTCCTTTCCAGTGTCAGACAGGCCACAGAGAGGCAGATACAGACGCCCAAGAGGCAGATCTCAACCCCAAGGCTCTAACAGACAACGACAGTGGGGCACCTCAACCCCAAAAGGAGGTGAGGACAAGTCTCAACCTTACAGGAAACGGTCCCAATGACTTCCCCCTTCGTACGCCAAGCACTTCCCTTTTGGCAGCCCCCTTAGGGGGAAAACTAGCACTTTTTTCTCAAAACTGGCAAACAATCACCCAAGACAAATGGGTTCTGAATATTGTGTCTCAAGGTTACAGGTTCCACTTTCATACTTTACCAAGGCTAAAAAGAATGCCAGACCTGCCACAAAATCAATGGGCAGAGGCACAAAAACAAATTTCAGCCCTCATGGACATGAGAGCTATTCAAAAAGTACCACAACAGGAACAAGGACAAGGAATTTACTCAAGACTCTTCCTGGTCCCCAGAAAGGACAAGGCCTGGAGGCCCATATTAGACCTTTCAATTCTAAATATTTACCTGGATATTCCAAAATTCAAAATGTTGACATTACAGCAGCTTCTACCCATGCTGGGCAAGAAGGCTTGGCTTGTTACTCTGGACCTCAGAGGCATACCTGCATATCCCCTATCAGACAAAATTGCAGAAGATACCTCAGATTCAAAGCTGGTACAATGCACTACCAATTCTCTGCACTTCCCTTTGGCTTATCTACTGCGCCCAGGGTCTTTACAAAGTGCCCGGCACCAGTAATTGCATTTTGCAGACAAAAAGGAATTCAAATATATCCATACCTGGATGACTGCCTCATTCAAGCAGAGACAAAGGACATTCTTCTACAGCATCTGGCATTTGTAAAAAGGTTGTTAATTTCTCTAGGGTACACAGGAAACAAAAAGAAGTCAAAACTAGTGCCCTCACAACAGATTATATTCCCGGGTGCCAGCTTAAATACAACAGCCCAGATGGCTTATCTCACGCCAGACAAACAAGTTCAACTAACTCAATATTTTCAATTACTGGCAAAAAAGTCCTATCTCCCTGCAAGAAAAATTCTGCAGGCCCTGGGATTCATGGCATCCTGCATACTACTAATACCATATGCCAGACTGCATATGAGGAAATTACAATGGTACCTAAAAAGTGTTTGGACTCAACACTCTCACAGTTTAGAAGCAGTAATACCAATGATTCCCTGCCTACAACAGGAGTTTCGATGGTGGGCACAGGCATGTCACCTAAACAAGGGTCAGCCTTTTACCCTACCCACAGCCAGGCAGACTCTAACAACAGATGCTTTGGATTACGCCTGGGGAGCACACATGGCAGGAAAATGCATTCAAGGCCAGTGGACCACAGACTAGATGCATCTTCACATCAATCAAAAAGAGATGTTGGCTGTTCAAAATGCCCTAACAGCTTTCAAGGACCTTCTGCATCCAGGACAATTATTATTAAAGACAGACAACACCACAGTAATGTGGTACATAAACAAGCAAGGGGGCACTCATTCTTATCCCTTATGCAGGCAAGCCATGACCTTGTGGAACACAGCTCTAACGTATCAAGTTCATTTGCAAGCACAATTCCTGCCAGGAAAGAAAAATACTCTTGCAGACGATCTCAGCAGAAATATCATGGACCCTCACGAATGGAAATTGAATCCACAAATCTTCAGCATGGTAACACAAAAATGGGGATGCCCAGACATAGATCTTTTTGCCTCCCCACTGAATTGCCAACTACAAAAATTCTGCACAAGGACTTATCACACACAAGCATGGAAAGTGGATGCTCTCTCGTTCAGCTGGAAAAGCCTAAAAGTTTATGCCTTCCCACCACTGCCTCTCCTCTCAAAGGTACTCCTAAAAGCCAGACAACAAAAACCACAGATGATCCTGATTGCTCCAGAGTGGCCACGCCAGCACTGGTACCCAATCTTAAAGAACTTAGCTCAAGGCTCACCATGGATTTTGCCTCACATTCCACACCTTCTGACTCAACAAAACAATCAGATCCTGCACAGTCAGCTCAAAACCCTAAACCTGGCTGCATGGCAGATTCATTAGTCAAACAGGCAACACCTCTCTCTAAAGCTGTTATGGATGTCATTTTGGAGGCCAGGAGGCCTAGCACCAGGAAAGCTTACTCAGAAAAATGGAAGAGATTCTGCGCCTGGAACCAGGCTCAAAGCCTTGACCCTCTTGTTCCAAACATTCCTCAGATTTTACAATACTTAACTGAGATGCTGGACAAAGACCTATCCTTCTCATCAATTAATATCCATGCCTCTGCCATTTCAGCACATTACAGGATGGATCCTCCTTTTTTCTCTCATCCCTTGCTAAAGCAGTACCTCAGGGGGGCTAAAAACATAAGACCGCCCTGGAGAGCACCAACACCAACTTGGGACCTCAATTTAGTTTTGGAAAAACTGACCCTGCCACCTTTTGAGCCAGCCAGTACAGCCGATCTAAAATTTTTATCATGGAAAACAGCTCTGCTCCTGGCAGTAACTTCAGCACAAAGAGTCTCAGAGCTACAGGCATTAATGGCAGTGGAACCTTTTATAATTTTTCATCAGGACAGGGTTTCTTTAAGGACAAACCCTACCTTTATGCCAAAGGTGGTATCTAGTGTGGCTCTTAACCAAACCATCCATTTGCCAACTTTTTATCCAAACCCCCAGAATAAAGGGGAGAAACGTTTGCACTCTTTGGACATACTCAGGCAGCTACACTTCTACTTGGACAAAACAAAAGCTTTCAGGAAAACTGAGCAACTGTTTGTAGCATATGCTGCAGGATCACAGGGCAAGGCCATCTCAAAGCAGACTATATCCAAATGGATAGGACACTGTATTTGTTACTGCTACACACAGCATGGAAAATCAGTCCCTAGTAACATCAGGCCACATTCCATCAGGGCAACAGCCACTTCAACAGCCTTTCTCAGAGGAGTACCTACCAAGGAAATTTTGGAGGCTGCAACTTGGAGTTCAGTGCACACCTTTACCAAGCATTACCACTTGCCTCTTTACTCTAAATCCAGAGCAGGATTTGCCACTGCAGTTCTGCAGGGCCTCATAGCCAATCCTAACTCTTTATAGACCAGCCACCCAACCTTAGCTTTGGGATTGTACCCAAGTGTAATGACTGCAGCAGTGTAACATGATGAACATAGTACAGTTTTGTACCTACCATAAATGTAGATGTTCGAGTGTTCACACTGCTGCAGTCCAGGTTACCCTCCCTCCATCCCCTCTGAACTAGCTGGACTTATCTATACCTTTCTATCCTATACAACCTTTGTGGTGTATTTGCTTATAACTGAAGGTATTGTTTTTATTTTCTATGTATATTTTTTACTAGCAATATGTATTGCCTACCTGCTTGGGGGCACCTGACATCTGGAGCAAGAAAAACTGAAGAAAATGGCGTCGGATGCATCTTATATACCCCTGGTGCACTGACGTCAGGGAAGAAGCGACAGCAACCGACGCCGGACCAAGGCTTTGGAACTCTGGCCCACTATGGGACTGCCTGACGGCAGGATAACCCAAGTGTAATGACTGCAGCAGTGTGAACACTCGAACATCTACATTTATGGTAGTTACAAAACTGTACTTTTTAGTTCCAGGAATATTTTTTAATATACTGTGTACAGCCCCTTTTTCTCAAAGTATGATAATCTCATAAGTGGTGTAAAACTTCGTCCATGTTCCTGATGCATTTCATGTAGCATTTGCTTAAATGTATTATCCTTCAGTTTTAGATGATAAAATTCTGTACACCAAAGGTGTATAATTCTACTGTCAGCAGATGTTCTTCGTCTTCCATTGCTGCAGTCCTGACTATTGGGTATAGTCCGCGTCCCAGTCGGCCAGAGTAGACTGACGCCGCGTCAGGGTACTAATGCGCATGCATATCCTCAGTCTTTTTGCCGCATGGTCCGATGCAGAAGCAGTTTTGCGAGTGCAGGTTGGCGTGAAATACTTCAACTTCGACCGGAGTTTCAGACCGAAACAGAGTTGGCTAAGTAGGTTTTTCTTGCCTCAGTATTTTACCGGATGTCAGAAAAAGTGAATAACTGTATTTCTTGTGGGAAACAGATACCTCATAGGGATTATCATACCTTGTGTATACCTTGTTTAGGGCCTGAGCACGACGTTGTTGGTTGCCGCTCTTGTGCTAGGTTTAACAAACGCACTATTAAGAGGAGGTTAGACTGTGCCAGGTTAGTGTTTGGGAAGCATTATAAAATGCCGCCGGATGCTCAAGAAGCGCAAGGATAAAACAGTGAAGCCTAGGGTTGAGGAACCGGCAGTCCCGGACGCCGGTTCTTTAGAAGGCTCAGTGGAGCCGGAGGTTTTGCCAGGAGTTTCCATGGAGTCCCAGGCAGAAACTATACTCTTACAGGATGTGCCTTCTCAGGAGGTAGGCCAGGCTGAGGGGCTTCTCAGGTGACTGTTCTTCCTCTCTCCCCAATGTAGTTACGGCCTCTCCTTCTGATGCTAAACTTTCTATCTGAGGTAGGCCTACCTCAGCTTCAGTGGGGCTTCTCCTACCATTTCAGGTTCTGTACCTAAGAAACATATGCTTAAGATGGCAGAAGATTTGATTACTATGATTAGGGGTTCTATGCCCCTGCCTGATAAGAGGCCTAGGGTGGAACCGGAGTTTGATTGTTTTGAACAGTGTTCTGAGGCTTCAGAATCTTCTGTGGAAGATTTGCAGGAGTATCCTACCTATTCTGATTCTGATGTGGATGATTCCACTCCTACAGCGTCTCCACCTGAGGATTTCTCATTTTCAGAGACTTTGCATTCCATGAGGGAGCACTTTAAATGGGAAGGCCAGGATTACTCTGACTCTAGGAAAAGGCTTGAGTTCTTGTTTTACCCCAGCATAGGCCTTTAGCTATTCCTCCTGTGTTGAATGTGGTGGAAGATGTTTTGCAGAGGCTTCCTGAACCCTGACTCTTTGCCTCCTGCTCCTGTTAAGCCTGATAGGTATTATAGGGTGCCCGAAGCTCATAAATATTTGTTTAAGAGTCCTAGGGCGGACCCAGAAACTATTTCTCAGGGGCCTAAGGGTGTAAAAGCTTCTGTGGTTAAAAATCCTGTCCCCACTGATAAAGAGGCGAGGGCTTTGGATAGGTGGGGAAAGAAAGTGTACACTTCTTCCACTTTAGCCATGAGAGCTTTAAATTGTCAGTTTCACATGTTAAAATATCAGAATTACCTTCTTTCACAATTGAAATCTAAGGTGGATGCTTTGGCGGAAGGTATTGAGTGTAAAAAGTTGCTGGATTTGGTTCATGTGTCTGAACAACTGGGTAAGCATTCTTTGCAATGTGGTTTTGATGCTGTACAGGCCTCCTCGAGGGTGGCTGCTACCAGCTCTGTTCTTCGCAGGCATGCCTGGTTGAAGGATCAGAATTTAGCTGAGCATGTTCAGACAAGGATTTTGGATGCTCCTTTACAGTCTGATGTGTTGTTTGGTTCGCCTGTGGAAGCTGTTTTAAAGAAAATGGAGGACAAAGCTAAGTCTATGCAAACTGTTAAAGATTTTTGCAGGTGCAGCCACCGAAGTTTAGTAGAAATTGGCCTGCTAAGGGGTGGACATATCCTGCTTATGATTCTCAGTCTAGGGGTAGGTCTAGACGTGGTAGGGCAGGGCTCAAAGTTCTTTTAGGCCTAGAACAGGAGTTCACCTGCTCAGACTTCTGGTGAGGGCAGGGGTCAGTCCTTTCGTAAACAGACCCAATGACCTGTTTTTCAGCTGCCAGCAGATTCACGTCTGGCAGCTCCTTTGGGGGGAAGACTGTCTCTTTTCAAAGAAAATTGGGATTTAATTACTCAAGACAAATGGGTGTTGGGTATCATTCACCACGGTTACAGATTTTATTTCCATACAATGCCCCTTTCAAAGGCATGCCAGACGTTCCTCCTCTACAAAGAAAAGAGGCTCACAAGCAAGTTTTACAGTTACTTCACAGGGGCCATTCAGCCAGTCCCTGTGTTAGAGAGGGGCCTAGGATTTTATTCTCGCCTGTTCCTTGTACCAAAGAAGGGGAACACGTGGAGACCAATTTTGGATTTATCTCTCCTCAACACGTTTTGGACATTCCCAAGTTCAAGATGTTGACGTTACAACAGCTTTTACCTCTGCTGGGCAAAGATCACTGGATGGTAACTTTAGATCTCAAGGAAGCTTACCTTCATGTGCCTATAAGGCTAAGTTGCAGAAAGTATCTGCGGTTTCGAGCTGGAAATTCTCATTATCAGTTCTCTGCATTGCCCTTTGGCTTATCTACTGCGCAGAGTATTCACAAAGGTTCTGGCTCCAGTGATAGCTTACTTCAGGCTTCAAGGAATTCAAATCTATCCTTACTTGGACGACTGCCTGATTCTGGCTCAAGAAAAGGAAGACCTTCTACAGCATCTGGAATATGTTATAGCGGTGCTAAGATGCCTAGGGTATTCTGTGAACGAAATAAAGTCCAGTCTAGTACCCTCTCAAGACATGTGCTTTCTGGGTGTAAGACTGAATACAGCAGCCCAGATGGCCTTTTAACCCCGGACAAACAAAAGAGTCTGTCACTTTACTTCCATCAACTATCTCATCAGTCCGTGCTGACTGCAAGGACAGTCCTTCAAGCATTAGGGTTCATGGCATCTTGTATTCTGGTGCTTCCCAATGCCAAACTGCATATGAGGAAGCTACAATGGTATCTCAAAAATGTATGGACACAGCACTGCCAGGATTTGGACACTGTCATTCAAATAATACCTTGCATTCAAAAGGAATTTTTGTGGTGGGCTCAGGAATGTCACCTAAACAAGGGACTCTCTGTGACCCGGCCAGAGGCAAGTCAGATTCTAACGACAGATGCCTCGGACACTGCTTGGGAGCTCATCTAAATGGAAAGTGGATACAAGACAAGTGGCCTGCCAGACTACAGCATCTACATATCAACATGAAGGAGATGTTAGCAGTCCAGTTTGCATTAATGGCTTTCAAGGAGTTACTTCTTCCAGGGCAGGTGTTGATTCTAACAGACAACACAACTGTCATGTGGTACATCAACAAGCAAGGGGAACACATTCTTATCCTCTATGCAGGCAAGCAATGATTTTATGGGAGACTGCGCTAAGCTTGCAACTAATTCTTCAGGGCAAGGTTTCTGCCAGGAGCACAGAACTCCTTAGCAGATGTGTTAAGCAGACAAATCATGGATCCCCACGAGTGGAAACTGGATCTTCATGTATTTCAGAAACTGACAGTGTCATGGGGAACTCCAGACATAGATCTGTTCGCTTCTCCACTAAACCACCAGCTGCCAAAGTATTGCACAAAGGGGTTTCATCACACAGCTTGGAAAGTGGATGCTCTGTCTTTCAGTTGGAAAAACCTTCATGTGTATGCCTTTCCACCTCTACCGCTTCTTCCAAAGGTACTATTAAAGGTCAGACAAGACGGGCCAAGGATGATTTTGATAGCTCCAGATTGGCCTCGGCAACACTGGTACCCACTACTACAGAGTCTGGTAAAGAAGCCTCCATGGCCTTTACCTCTGATTCCTCATCTGTTATCTCAGAAGGACGGTCATCTGCTCAATGTCAAGCTTCACTCTCTTCATCTAACAGCCTGGCATATTCTGTGTTGAAACACAGCAGGTCTCAACTTCCTCAACAAGTTTTAAATGTGATTAGGGAAGCTAGAAGGCCTAGTACAAGGAGAGTGTACGAAAATGGAAGAGATTTTTATTTTGGAGTACAGCAAAGAATTTGGAGATTTCAGAGCCTAATTTGAGTGTGGCTCTTCAATATCTTACTGAATTATTGGACAAAGGATTGTCCTTCTCTTCCATAAAGATTCATGCTGCAGCAATTTCAGCTCACTATGATTGTGACCCACCTTTGTTTTCGCATCCTTTGTTCAAGCAGTTTCTTAGAGGGCAAAGAATATAAGACCCCCACGTAGAGCTCCTACTCCTGCTTGGGATCTCAATTTTGTGTTGGAAAAACTTACTCTACAACCTTTTGAGCCTGCAGCTACTGCTGACTTGAAATATTTGTCATGGAAGACTGCTTTTCTGTTGGCTATTACTTCTGCAAGAAGGGTGTCTGAGTTGCAGGCCCTTATGGCAGTAGAGCCTTTTTTGATTTTCCATAAGGACAGGGTATCATTACGACTAATCCTTCCTTTATGCCTAAGGTGGTTTCTAGTGTGGCTTTAAACCAAACTATTCATTTGCCTACTTTTTGCAGATCCTCAAAATAAAGGGGAAAAGATTTTGCACACTTTAGATGTACACAGGCAATTGCGTTATTATTTGAGCAGGACTAAGGATTTTAGGCAGTCTCAGCAGTTACTTGTTTCTTTTGCTTTGAGTTCACAGGGCAAGCCTGTGTCAAAACAAACTATTTCTAGGTGGATTGGCTTTTGCATTGCATTTTGTTATTCCCATCATGGCAAGGAGATACCAGCTGGGATTAGGCCTCATTCCACTAGGGCTACTGCCACTTCAACAGCATTTCTAAGGGGTGGCAACTAAGGATATTCTGGAAGCAGCTACTTGGAGTTCAGTGCATACTTTCTCTAGGCATTATCACCTTCCTATATACTCTAAGACTAGGGCTGGTTTTGCCACAGCTGTTTTACAAGGCATGTTGTCAGCTCCTACTACTTTATAATTTGCCAGCCTCCCTTACCTCTGCTTTGGGATTCTACCCAATAGTCAGGACTGCAGCAATGGAAGACGAAGAACATAGTACAGTTTTGTACCTACCATAAATGTAGATGTTCGAGGATTCCATTGCTGCAGTCCAATTTACCTCCCTCCTTCCCCTCTGTGTTTAGGGGTGGTTGTGTAGGTGTGTTTACATGCTTATATTTTTATATACATTTATTTTTGTATATATTATACATGTTTTTGGTGCAGGTTGTTTTGGGACTTGTCTTTTGGGTCTTCTGACATCTGGGGCAAGAAAAGACTGAGGATATGACGTCGGGCATGCGCAGTACTGATCAGCCTTATACTCTGGTATTCGGGCCGACTGGGACGCGGACTATACCCAATAGTCAGGACTGCAGCAATGGAATCCTCGAACATCTACATTTATGGTAGGTACAAAACTGTACTTTCCAGTGCAAGAATGAAGTGTGTATATTTGCATACGTTTTGCAGTTATAATGGGAAAAGTGCCATCAACACAAATTCTTCGTTGCATAAAATTTCCTGCTGTACTATTGCATTTATCAGTAGAACTGTACTTAATAGTAAAACATCCATTTTATAGGCAACATTACTGTTATAAGATATCAAATCCCCAATGCCATTACCAAGTAGTTTACTCTTGCTTTCTCTCACCCTATTATACACACATTGTTTTAGTGTGTCAGTACATGGCACATGCTTAGCAGCAATGGCAAAAGTAATAGCCATTATTTCAAGAACTATTCTACAAGGATCTCCTATTGAATTCAATCCACATTTTTTTAATTTTATAATTGAACATGCAAATGTCTGTCTCAACTGGATCTGAGCCCTGGTGATAACTATCACTTTTTAATAGTTCCTCACCATCTCTTTTTTTAAGGTTCTGCATATCACCTTACACTTTTCTATTTTTTTTTCTCTAGTGCAAAAAGTCAATCATCAATAATTAATCTTTCTGATATGCAACTGTTACACATTTGATCTGTTTCTACAGGTAAGTAAATGTACGTTGCGCTATCCATGGTTTTGATATTCTCAAACATATGCTGCAGTACTATCAAATTATTACATTGTAATGCTCAAGAGGTACAGACTTCAGTATATTATGCAGTTGAATCGTTCAACTCCTGACATAAGCAATTACATACCGAAAATGATCAAATGATACATCCATCTATGTATACAAAATTAACTTCAGCTGTAAAAATTTCACATACATTGCTCTGTATTTATACAACTACATCAAATAATTATAATTCCTGTAAATTTAAATTAAATGTACTTTTTGTTTTAAATTATGAGTTATTTGCTCAGTTGCATAACCCAAACTAGTTTTTACAGGTTTATCATATTTGACCATATGATATTCACAAATAACATTCAATATGGTGATATAAATATATTATCATTTATGATTGATATTCCAACATGATAATAGTAAACATACACACACACACATATAAATGTGTACATACATGCATGTATATACACACACACACATATATAGCTGTGAGGTGTAAGAATTCAGTCACCCATACTGAAGGGCGCATCCTTCTGCCAAAAAATATATTTTTTGTTCTTCAGTTAATTATTCCATTTATGATTTGCAGCAACTGGACAAGTATTGCCAATGAATCATGCTGCATTTGATACCGAATTTTATGTTTTGCAGCAACTTGATGCAAAATTTGGAAGGGGAGGTTTTATTGCAGTAAATGACACGGACTCAAACTCCACTTTCTGTACATGTCACAAATTTCTGTATTTGCTGTGGCCATTTTTACAAATAGACTGTGCTCCCCCACAATAAAAAGAAAAAAGCTGACTACATTGTCAGCCTAAATAAAGCAACATATTTCATTTCGGTGGTGGTGCTGCGGTAGCATTGTCGCCTCACAGTAAGACGCTGTCTGGTTCGATTCTCAGCTAGAGCGTCTTCTGCGTGGAGGCATGCGTAAATGGGCGTACCTTCGTTGAAGGTTGTGCGTCAGGCCTGGCAAGCCGGTACATAAAAATCAACTGCCAATCATTAGCGGACCGGAGTTCCGCTGTGGTGACCCCTAACCGGGAAAAGCCGAAAGACACAAAAAAAAAATTTCATTTCATCTGCACTAATATGTAAGCATTGTCCTTTAATTTCAGTCACTACAATAAAATGTACTCAGGAAAAGATAGAGCAGTTGTGAGAGAAAAAAAAAAAAAAAAAAGAGTATGAAACTTTGCTCCCAGTTGCTATAAAAACTGTTTTTGGTAGATAGGAGATGATCAGCAAACATCTTGTCCTGCTCTGAGACACTGTTTTTGGAGGCATGTCACACAAGGCAGGACTATTTAAGGTTATCCCACCAACTAAGCTATCATTCCAGTATGGCTTTAAGGGTCACAGCTGCACAATGAAGTTGAGTAATCTTTGCTTCACAGTTATTTAATAGTCTAGTAAATTTGGGGGAATGTCACTTTATCCTCCACCGACTGAGCAGGTTAGTTTCTACAATGTTCTAAGTCTATAATAATAAAAGAAGGGTCCTATTTGTATTGTCTGGTAGTATAATGGGTGGTTTGGGAGAGTGAACTACCTGGAGCTGATGTGGCAGAGAGAGACTGTCAGTGTGAACGATCTAGAAGGTGTTCAGGTAGTGCTACAGAGGATAATTTGGAGTAAGGTCACGGTTTACAATAATAAAACTTAGTAAGCATAAGAGAGAGGGATAGAATTTGCAGGCTATTGTGGATTTCAGTCAAGTTCATAATGTGGATATGTTTGCTTGCAATTTAGAGTGCAACTGTACTTTATGTTGTTGGGTGCCTTAGTGTGTAGGTATGTAGGCATCAGCACTCATGCTGCACTGCAAATAAAGCTTTCTGGTAGCAAAGTGCTACAAATTTGATTCAGTACTGCTAAAAGTGGTTTGCAAGACGCTTATGATTACTGTTGGCTTATCTTGGCTATTATTTTATTTTAGTCAGCAACTTAAAGGGAATTAATGAAACCTGCTAGCACGCTTAGACAATTGTGGAGGGTCATTTTCTTCAAGCTTAGTTACATGACCATGTATGGATGGCTTTAATTTCACACCTTATAGCTGTTGCTAATGTATAATACTAAGAAAAACAAATTAACCCTATAGCTGTTTTATGATTACTGTAGTCTGTTATGATTTCCCCAGAGTGTTTACAAATAAGTTAAAATATATTTGCTTTAAAAATAAAAGTCACTAAGGGACTACAGTTCCTTTAACTTCCTACCTTCAACTCAGACTACTTTGTTTGTTTGGTTTTTGGTCACAAGCACACTGTCTGTCTCTCTCTGTCCCTGTAATAACTTGTTTCCACTTATACAATGAGGCAATCCTTCCTCCCTCACCCTAAGGTACTTGGTTACTTTATTTAAACCTGCTAATGATCAGACGCCATTTTAAAAAAACAAACCAGATACTGCTCTTCTCTTTGCTGGTCCTGTGTGCTCTCCATGTAAGTATCTTTGCTATTTTCTCAATGTTCCTTAAATTGTATGCAATTGAAATGCAGGACTTAGAATATTAGTAGCATTTGACATCTGTTGTTCTTTCATATTTCAATTTTTGTTGACATGGCATTTCTGGGCAAAGTTGATATAGCAGAAAGCTAAACTATCCTGGCTGTGAGCAGAGTTGGAATCTTTTCCCATCTGATATTCCAAACCAGGTAAGTTAGGGTTGCCACCTTTTCAAATGCCCAAAGTGGGACATTTTTGGTACAAACATCAGATTTTGCAGGGCAAAACATACCCACAGCCAGTACAAATGACAGAACTTCACTTTTTTTCCTAAATAAAAGCTTATTCTTGTAGCATTTTAGTTGCTTATTCTGATTCTTATAACATTTAGGTGTCTCAGATACAGAATAACTGTTTTATGCAACTATTACATAAAATATAGGAAATATTTTTTCCTAAAATCTCAGGACATTTGGGATTTTTTCAATTTTTATGCAGGACACAACTGCCCAAAGAGGGACTGTCCCTCGCAAAGTGGGACAGGTGGTAAGCCTAAGGTAAGTACACTTTTTGAAACTCAGGTTGCACTGTGTTGTATTTATATATTTGTTTAATTATATATATATATATATATATATATATATATATATATATATATATATATATATATATATTGTTTGTCCTTTGTTGTTGTCTGTACTTTGTTTCTCAGGGTAGCTCAGAAGCTAGTTTCAGGTGGGGGTTGTTGAGCCAGCCCATCTTAGCTGTTAGTCATTGCCCGAGGTGTATTTTCTGTGTTGTACTTCTATTACAAACTACATTTCTGTGAATTTGTGCAGAGCTGATATAGCAGAAAGCTAAATTCTCCTGACTGTGAACAGAGTTGGAATCTTTTCCCATGTGATATTCCAAACTGATAAGTACACTTTTTGCAACTCAGTTTGCACTGTGCTGTATTTATATGTTTGCTTTATTATTTATATATTTCCTGTATTGTTTCTGTCCTTTGTTGTCTGCACTATTTTTTTTCCTGCCCTCCCTCCCAAGTGTTCTTGTAGTCTTAAACTTGGTGGCTTTGGATTTGCCCGCTCCTGGTCTAAATCTGATCTTGGTCACTGCTCCCAGTCCAATGTCATTTGATCACTCAACATAGTGCAGTGAGATTATTTGGGCAGGATTACACCTTGCTTCTTTGACTTTTAACACTTCTGTTTCCTCCTCCTCCAATTAAAAAAAATTGTACGCTTTATTCATCTGCTTTTACTGTAATTGTGTTCTTCATACTTTATTACCTTATTTTTGCTGTGTGCTCTTAAGTGTTTGAGTGCTTTTATTTTGCTGCATTTAATACTGCTTGTTAGTAGCCTAATTAAATGTATCTGTTGTTCTAAGCATTTTAAGCTTTGGTCTTGGCACTTGTGCTTCAGGCAAGCTACTTTACATATAAGAAGGTTCTTGTGGGTCTACACTCTTGTGGACAAACCCTTAACAAAACCTTCTCTCCATAAAGTCCTGCATACCATTGCTAGAATCTCCTTGTGTTCTGACTGCGTGTGCTTCTCAATCTGGAAATATAGAGCTGATAAGTATATTTTCTGGCATTTTTTAACTGTTCGGAGTTCTGCACTGTCTTAATTTTTGCTTGACTGAATTATTTATATGTTTGCTGGCACTGTTTTCTGATACTCTAAGTGATTCCAGTTTGAATTTTTCCTAATTTACCGCTTTCTTTAAAAGCCTGCGTTTGCGCTTGTTTCCTGCCTTTCCTGTAACTAGTCTAGTCCAGATACAGATTTGCTGTATCCAGGACTGTTTGTAAGCTTCTGAGCCCCCCAAGCCTTTCTGTGTTGGAGAGAAGCCTTCTAGCTTATCAGTGGGAGCGGTAAGCACTAGGTAGCCCATCCACCACAAGAGTAGTGGTTTGTGGCTCAGAAATTGTAGTTTATTGGCTGTTTGGGCAGTTTTTCCATCCCTTTCAAATTTCTGGTTTAAAAGCCCATGTTTGTGTGGGTTTGCTCTTGTTTAAGCTCCACACAGTGGCGCCGAGTTGAGGTAAACAATTTATTGGCCGTTTGGGCAGTTTTTCCGTCCCTTTCAACTTTCTGGTTTAAAAGCCCACGTTTGTGTGGGTTTGCTCTTGTTTAAGCTCCACACAGCGGCACCGAGCTGAGGTAAACTATTACTGGTGCCAGAAAGTCTGCTCTTCAGTTTTTTCCTTAGATCTTGCTAGTTCTTTCTCTCTCTCTCTTGCACTTCAAATAGCTTAATCACTTTGCACTTCAACAGGTTTTTGTAGCAATTATTGTAGCATACCTAAGTGCGATCAACACTAGTCACAGAAATAGCTCCAGTACTTAGTAGTTATGACCACTCCTCCAGGCATGATTAAAGGGCAGTTACCTGTGCTTTCTCCTATTAACCTGGTGCACTTGGGCATTCTGAGACAGTGTAGCAACTGCTTCATACACAGACAACCCTCTCTTCTTACCTCTCAACATACAGACTTGTGAGAGATGCACTTATATCACCAAATTGGAAGCTATGCACTCTCCAACCAAGACCGGACTAGCTAGTCAAGAAGAGAAGGTCAACACCTGCACCACACCACATGGAACACATAGCCCTCTAGAACACCCACCATCACAGCTCTTACATAAAAACACAAAACACACATCCAGCTTCACGGAGGCTGTCAATAGAAATTTACCCAAACAGCAGAGACTTCTAAGACAGAAATACACTTGACCACCACAACACAGCAGAAACAACAGGACACACAGCTCAACTCCACAGTGTGCCCCTCAACCTAAGTCTAAACACCTTGCCCAATTCACTAATCACAGGTGACTCAGTAGTGAGGCACACAGATGTCCCACTCACTAGATTGAATACGTGGAAGGTAAGTCAGCTATCAGGTGCCAGAATCTGACACATTACACATGCACTCAGGTCAATCCACAACAAGTACAAGCATGACTCTGTCATTGTCTATGTGGGTGTGAATGACCTGAGATGCACCTCCCTGGACTACATGAAAAGAGACATGGTGGAGCTCTTGGATTATGTGGCCCAGGCAGGTATGACCCTAGCCCTGAGCAGTATCCTACCATCACCCTGTAGGATACCACAGTACGAACAAAAGAAGATTGACTTCAACAATTGGCTAAGTTTCTGGTGTCATTCTAAGGGGATCCAGTATATGTCTGCTTGGCATGACATGATTGACAGACCTCGATGCTTTGCCAGAGATGGCCTGCATTTGTCACCCCTGGGTTTCCAGGTACTGGCTAAGGCTCTTGCCACCCCTAAAGTGCCTTTTTTAGGCAGTGTTCCAAAGACCAAATTACCACTGTAACAGCTATAAATACATGCACTCTGAGGGTCATGCTGCTCAACGCTAGAAGTCTAAATCTCAAGATGCACTCGCTTGAAGCACTGCTCAAAATGAAGAACATTGACATTTGTGCTGTAATGGAGATCTGGTTTAAAGTGGCAGAACGTACCCCTAGGCTACCAGGCTATAACTCATTCCACACCTTTCAGGCCCAAAATATGGACCGAAGCTCCAGAGGTGGTGGTATCTCCATATTCATAAAGGATATGCACACCTCCAGACTCTTTGCCCAGCATAACTCATCTGAGATACTTCAGGTACAACTAACATTGGCTAAGACAGCGATCCAGGTCATAGCCTGCTATAGGCCCTCAACCATGTCCCTAGACTCTCACTCCATGTTCCTAAGCACCCTGAAATCTATCAAGGTCCATCCCAACACAACACTCTCATACTAGGAGACTTCAACTACCCCTCCAGCAACTGAGAAAACTACTTAAGCACCAATACACTGGCCTAATGCTTCCTGGAATTCATCAGTTCCAATACCTTGGACTAGCTCATCATTCTGAAACCCCACTACAGGAAGCAACATCCTTGACCTGGTTATTACTAACATGGGTGACCATTGCGCTGCACCAGTAGTCAATCCCTCCCTGGTCAGATCCGACCATAAAGTAATCACCATGGAAATCCACATCTCACCCACACACCCTGCAAAGGTAATCAGCTTGAAAAACTTCTCCAAAGCTGACTTTGGGCTCCCAAAAACAGAGGTGGCTAACTTCACAGCACCCATGCCAATGGAAAATAGCTACACGACTGCCGAATCATACACCATGCACTGTACAAACATGTATATAAATGCATGGAACTAGCCATATCCAACAGAACCAAGACACTCTCCTCCAAAAAAAGGAACCAATCTGGTGGTCCCGTGGCAGGAATAAACTCTACAACAGAAGGAATAAACTGTTGCAGAAAAAGGTGAAGTCCCAAGACTGTAAAAACTCCCTTATTAGCCTCAACAAAAAGTTGAGATCCCTAATCAAATCCTCTAAAGCCAGCTATGAAGGCAGAATTGCAGCAGACACTTAAAACAATCACAAAGTCTTCTATAGTTATATCAAGAACCTCCATGGCAATACCCAGATTTTCTCTGAGTTACTACACAATGGTACTTCCTATACTAAGCCAACAGATATTGCCAACATACTGGCCAACAGATTCAGTGCCAACTTTACCCCTCTCTTCCTCCCCAAAGGACCAAGCACAATGCCGGAAGAATGCCAGGCACCCAACATTACTACACCACAGGTTAAAGCTGCATTGACCAAGGCCAAGAGTACAGCTTCCATGGGACCCGATAATATCCCTGACTGTGTTCTACATGAACTACAAGGTGAACTGGCACCACATATGTATGCCCTGTTCAGTCAGAGCCTCACCTCAGGCTTTGTCCCTACCAAATGGTGCACTGCTACAGTTATCCCTCTCCATAAAGGGGGAGTGACTACAGACCCTGGGAATTATCACCTCATGAGCATGAAGAGTCTGATATGTAAAGCTATGGAGTGCATCATCATGGACCTGATTAACAAAGATATAGGAAATCTCCAAACACTAGACCTCATGCAATTTGGCTTTGTGAATAGGAGATCATGCCTGTTCAACCTGATTGACTTCTTTGAGTCAGTCACCAGGGCTGTGGATGAAGGTAAGGAGTGCATACAGCCTACCTTGATCTGGCCAAGGACTTTGATACCAGTTCTCACTCGGGAATTATTGATAAATTCACCAAACTAGGGATCAACCCGTATATCACTAGGTGGGTTGCAAATTGGCTCACAGATAGAACACACAGTGTGAAAGTAGTGGACTCCAAGTCAGACTGCTGACCAGTCATGAGTGGAGTCCCATAGGGATTGGTCCTGGGTCATCCCCTGTTAGACATCTACTTCTCAGAAGTCCAGGCCTACACAAAGGGACTCTGGCTGACCACGTTCGCAGATGACTACAAGCTGGGAGCCATTATTAACTCCCCAAGTGATGCAGACATCCTACAGAAAGGCCTTACTGAGACCAATGACTGGTGTCGAAACCATGGCCTTAAGCTTAACGCCAAAAAATGCGTCATTATCATTATCCCCTTTGGTAAAAACTCAGTTCCCACTAATTACCACATGAATGGGAGCCCACTGAACACTGAAGGCATTATAAGAGATCTGGGGATGCAAGTTGACAGCAACCTCTCCTTCGACCACCACATTGCCACTGTGGTCAGAAAGTCCTTCTGTGTGGCACATGTCATTACCAAGGGTTTTGCATCCAGGAAGAAAGAGGTCATCGCCTCTCTCTTCTCTTCCCTCATTAGACCATTCATCGAGTATAATGCCCATTTGGCATGTACCTCACTAGACACCTGCAACAGCTGGAGAGGCCACAGAAGTACCTCACGAAGAGGTTCTTAGGCATTAAACACATGTCCTATATGGACAGACTCAAAAGACTTCAGCTATTCTCTGTCTCATATTGCCTATTTAGAGGCGATCTCTGCTTGACTTACAAAGCCATGTCTGACCCAGCTCTGTTAGAAATGCTACATCTAAAGAAATCCCAATCCCTCCACACCACACGCTCCAGAGACCTTAACCTCATTACCACAATCAACAGAACATGCTGGAGGGACATTTTCCTCACCCAGAGACTACCCATGCTCTGAAATAGATTTCTCACACATGTGAAGCAGAGCACCCCGCTGTCCCTCTTCAAGAGAAATCTTGAGTGGATAGGTAATAGAAAGTTCACCCCGGAGACCACTCCAGTGCTCTACTTGATAGAGCACTGGGAACTAACATCGGGAGGCATGATGCCAGGGCTCTTCTATGGGCTAAGTTTGTAAAGGCTCCAGGGCCATTAGCCTAGTACACAACTCTGAACCTATAAGGGGTAATGATACATAATTGTGTATATTGACTCTATACCAACTGTTATGCTTATTAACAAACATTCTCTGAAACACTGATGTTATAACTCTCTATGATGCTAAAATGACTATGCAGCAGTTTTAGTAATTATCTCTAAGACTAGGTTTTACATTAATAGCGTACAGGCCCCTTTATAAAACGTAACAAGGTTTTACTTGTTTAATGATTGTAGTGGTGGTCACACGACTATTCTAATTAAATTGGGATGCTATTAACATCCTATGGGATTGAGGTGTAGCCTTAATTGATTCTGTATGTTTAAATTCTTTTTCTGCAAGGTTTTTCACTTTGATTTTTCATTTTACGTAATACTGACAGCATTTCCATAAGTGTATTGTATTGTAGCATAGCTCCCGTAAGAATTGCTTAGAGTATTTAAGCCTACTAATTGTATCTGTATGTATATATCTCTATTTTACTGCATGTCTTGGTTGTTCCTTTTACTTAAATACTGTTAAGAGTTTACATAAGTAATATTGTATTATGCCGTAGCTGCCACAAAAGATACTTAAAGCGAGGAGAGGTTTTTGTTTAAATAGAGCTTTACTAGTGTAAGTACCAGCAAACATATTCATTCAATATATATTCTTTGCAGTACACTAACTCTAGCACCTATCCATGAAAATATCTAGTATTTTAGCTGTAATTTCATTTAACTGCGCTTGGTGAACCCACTCAAGCAACTGAGACATGTAGAGTGTGGAAGAAAGAAACTTACAGCATCAAAAAATCGATGTAGATCCCGGTCAAGACTCTGATTAACTGGCTTGTTGTTAGGGTATTTGGAGAGCACACCACCAGGGACAATATTAAGCAGGTTGTTTTATTTACCCACACCCCAAAATCTGATAAATAAGCTGTAAGTATATTTGTCTCCCCTTAGTTGTTGGGTAAAATCGTAAGTTTAATTACCTATAGCTGTAGTTAGTGTATATTACTAAGAAAAACAAAATTACCCTATAGCTGTTTTGTGATTACTGCAGTCCATTACAATTTCCCCAGAGTGCTGTCTACAAATAAGTAAAATCTACTTGCTTTAAAAATAAAAAGCACCAAGGGATTACAGTTCCTTTCACTTCCTACCTACCTTCAACCCAGACCATTTGTTTATTTTTTTCTGTTCACAAGTACACTGACTGGCTCTACCTGCTCCATTCACCTTTGCTTCACTCGGGCTCTCTCCTCTCCCCTACCCTACTCCCATTTCCTACTCACCTATGCTATGCCTAAACATATTCCCAAATAGCCACTCCAAAGTAAAGCAATCTTTTCACAGCTAAGATAAATCCAAATTTATATCATTCCGATTATCCAATTAGACTGTATTGTACTAACTCCTATATATTACATTCCACTTGCTTAACTACCCTCTACTTTACATCTTTTAGTGTAATAAGTCATAACCAGACAAAATAATAGTTTTAAATCCCCCACATATCAAAACTCAATTATAGCTAACAATTATTCTTACCCAATTATTGTTTAACTTACACATGTCTGAAACATTAGTAGTAAGCAATATAACTTTAAACCCATCAGTCCTGCTAATTCTGTTTGTTACAGTTTACAATTAAAACATACAAGTTAAAAAAAATAATACCAACTATCTATAATCCCACAAACATAAACCATGCACCATTTACATTACTCTCACAACAAGCTTACCCTCATCTTATACAGAAGTACAAGTTTGTCAAAATACTTAAAATGTATAGTTCACATTACATTGCAGTTTGTACTTAGTGGGGATATTCACCCCAACCCTAGCCCCCAAACAAATCCAACCCATCTAGATCTTCACACCCCAACCTATACCCGACAACTATCAACTCTCCCCAGAAAAAGGTATGAACTTACTACTACTTAATATAAATCTCAGGAGCATCATGAACAAAATTCAAGAATTGCATGCCACCCTTGCTCTATATACTCCAGAGATAGCCCTTATAACAGAAACCTGGCTAAAACAAGACATCTCTAATAAATACTTCCCCCAGGATACAAAATACATAGGCTTAATAGAAAACAGAAAAGAGGTGGTGGAATTGTCTTTCTGTACAGAAACAATCTCAATTTAGAAACTCTAGACCCAACCATCCCAAACTTTAACAACACTGAAATACTGTTTACTAAACTAACAATTAATCCAAAGAAACATCTGAACATAGTGGGAGGCTACATCCCACTTCAGAACAATCTGACTACTCTAGAACACATCCTAAGTTGGATGGCAACATTCCTCTCTCATGAAAAAATTATAATGGGTGACTTTAATGTGGACTGGGTCTCCTGCAAATCTCAAAAATCTCTCTGACCACATTAACCCACACTGTTTCTAACAAGCAATCCAAACTTGTACTAGAGTAGACAAAACATCAAATAAACATTGTGTCCTAGACTGGATCCTTACAAACAGGCCAAATTTATCCCTACACTCTGACTGTCTCCCAGATGGCCTCAGTGACCATATTCCAACTTAAATTCTATGACACCAAATAAATCCACATAAACGTACCACCTACCAACAAATCTGAGATAAGAAAAACTTTATCCCCCAAAACTTCATAGCTAGTTTAAAAAATGCAACTGGGCTCCACTCAAAGATCTCCCTTTAGATACTGCAGTTGAATACTTTAACAAAACCTTTCTCAATATCCTAAACATCTTGCCCCCCCCCCCCCGAACAATAAGGATAAAATCCAATTATGCCCCCTGGCTAACCAAAGAAACAAGATCTCTGTTAAAAATTAGAGATAAGATCTGGGAGAAATGGTGCAACGACGAAACTACAACTAGCAAACATATCTAGAACTATGAAATAAAGCTAAAAACATTAGACAGGACAAAATAAAGTACTACAGCAGATTAAAATAAAAAAAAAATCAAAGAAAGCCACAAAAATTCTGTGCTGCCATAAAAAAAAAAAAAAATCCTACAGCCAGAACAAACTAGTACTCCCTCTCCAAAACCCACCGATCCTAAAGACAACATAACCTCACAATTTAACAGATAGTTTACTGAATCCATACTAGACCTCCCAAACAACAAGTGTTCTTCCCCTACCCAGACCCACATAGTGCGCACACTAGATCCCAATAACTTTTCTTTCTAATCATTCCCAGTAAACACCATAGTTAAATATCTCAAAAGGCTTAAACCTACTGTATCCTATCCAGTATCCATATTGATAAATTGACCCATCTCAGAACAGCAAATCCCTAAAATTTGGAAAGTGTCACATATCATCCCACTACATAAAGGTGGAAACTTGACAGAATTATCAAATTACTGGCCAATAGCTATACTACCACCATTATCAAAAATAGTTAAGTGCATTCATTCACAAATATTGAACTATCTAATAACCAACAATCATCTAACACTCAACATGGTTTCTGTCTTAATCATAGCACTACCACCACCCTTTGTTAACTTTACTAACATTATTAATCAACATTGCAATGATGACAGTTTATTTTTCTCCATCTTTCTTGATCTGACCAAAGTTTTTGATACCATCTCCCATTCTAAACGCTTAACTACACTCTCAGAACTTAAACTTAGTCATTCTGCACTTATTTGGTTTCAGCAATATCTTGCTGGACACCAGCAAGCTGTAAAATGGCAGCAAAATCTCTCTTCATTACTGCTTGTAACCTTGGGAGTTCCACAGGGATCTATTCTTGGCCCTCCCCTTCTTATCTTTACTAATCATCTTCATACTGCCACCCCACTTGCCTCTGTAGTTAAGTATGCAGATGATTCCACTCTGATTTGTGCCACCCCAGCACTACAGAAATTCCAAAAAATCACCCAGCAGTTAATGTGTGGAATTTTGGCTAAACAATGCACAACTTATACTTAACCCTACCAAAATAAAACTCCTGCTCTTCTATCCAACTAGAGCTGCAGACACTCACCTACCATTCAGTATCTCATTACTAAACCATGCAATTATTTCTCCAGTTTCCCAAACAAAATTACTTGGAGTGGTCATTGACCATAACATAAAATTCGACATACACACATCACAGATCATAAAACAGTTCACAAAAAAACTAGGAACCCTGTACAGAAATTGACACTTTATAAATAAATCTTCAAAGGCCACTATAGCAAAACCCATCTTATCTTTACGGTACTGTACGCCTCACAAATTTTTACAAACGTTAAGAAATCTGACCTAGCAAAACTCAAAACTTGCTATGATAAAATTACAAAATTTGCCACAGTAGCAAATTTTAGATCCCATCACTGTTTGGCTTTAAAACAACTATCCTGACTTGAACTACCAGATCTGCTTGCTTATAATCAACTCACCTTCACCCATTGAATACTAAATCCACCAGAAAGAAATACCAGTACTTCAAAATCTACTAATACATTACTTCAATAACAGGGTATTGCATTCCAGTAACAAATCCTTTCTAAATATATTCAAACCTAACAATGCAGCTGGAGTTTCCTTTTATGCCAACAGCATAGCAAAAACTTGGAATTCCCTGCCATTAAATGGCAGAACAATTACTAACACTTCCAACTTTAAAAAAACTTCTCAAATCACACTTATCAGAATCATGGACCTGCTCTTGCACAAACCCTGGTTAGGAAGTATATATCTTAAGGCAGCTAAAGGAACACAGCCTGTTATTTTTGAATTTGAATAGTATACCCCTACTAAGCATATGTGTACTTAACTTGCTTGATTTCTACCTACAGTCACAATACTGCTATTCTTTGTATCCTATGTAGACTATATGATTGTATCAGTGAAATGCATAACATGTATTTTCATTTTGTACTTGTATCTGAGATTGAATCAATATTTGTATCTGTACATTGTACGTGTATCTTACTGTTATTTATAAATGTGGAGCTTTTCTCCCTGGCCCTCCACTGAAAAAGGATAATGTGAGAGTGTTCGATCTCGCCGTTTGTTCTTACTCCTGGGTTCGGAGCCGATCCTCTGCTCCGTGTCGGCCGCTTGCAAGCTCTGCATCGAGAAGAAGCTTGAGACCAACCTAACTCCCACAATCCCCCTCTGCCTTTACCTCAGATCTAGTTTGCTGCTGCAGCGTTCGCATCACTGGATCGAGCTCGAGCACCTAAAGCTAAGATTTAAATATCTTTTCTTATATTTCTTAAGAATAATTTTTTTCTAAAAAGTTATTTAGTGACTGTGTGTGTGTGTGATACTGTTTCGAGGAATTCTCGGTTCCGTTTAAACTTATTTTAAACTTTATTAGAGTTTCCCTCGGGGCCTATCCCCACCCTTACAGGATTGACTACCAGATAGACATTCTTTTCTGGATTTGACAAAATTACCGGATTGGACATACCTACTGGACTTGACTTTTACTCCTCTTGTTAGCTTACTTAAGATGTCTGAGAAAGCTAAATCTGGGTTCAAACGTTGCCAATGTGGGCAAAAGATGTCAGTTACTGACAACCATAGTTCCTGCGTCTACTGTCTTGGCCCTCTCCATCTGCAAGAAGACTGTTCAATTTGTCATTCTTTCAGTGGAAGGGTCATGACAGATAGGCGCAGGAAACTCATGGATAGGGGTCTCTTAAAGCCTACTTTTCAAGAGGCTCTGGATGCTTCAGACCAGGCATCCAAATCCTCGAAGGAATCGAAGACGTCGGAGCCCAAGTCATCGTCTCCGAGCTCTTCAGTTAAAGTTCGATCACCGGTTCCACAGACTTCGGGACCGAGTGTTCAACTGTTGACAGTTTCCGAGCCTCGAGTCTTGGAACCGGTGACGGAGCTCCCTCCCCCGACACTGTTGAGGTCGGCTCCGTCTTCGATTCCTTCGACGCGCTCTTCCAGACCCCTCTCCGACACCAATGTAGACCGCGTGGTGCAGAAGTTAATGGAGAATACGGCCTTATCCAAACTCATCTCGGTCTCCTCCCAATTGGTGTCGAGACTTGAAGGCCTTCCCTTATCTCCATCTGTTCCTCTACCGAGACCTGTCCAGTCTTCGGAACCGGAAGAGGCTGATCTGCTGATTGTGGAGCCCTCGGTGCCAGAACCGTCCTTCTCTCTGTCGGCTCCGTTCACCTCGACTCCGTCGGATCCGGTACCAGAGTCTCGGAGCCGAAGATCCATCCTTGGTTCCGGGACCGAGAGTCGGACCGATGTTTCGGTTCCGACGCTCCCTCTCGGGGCCTCGGCTCGGATCGACTCGGTTCCGTCCTCGGGGTCGATGCCTGTTTCGGGGATCCTTCCCATTTCTTCGGAACCGGGAGATACCTTGACTCGGGACCCGGGGGCCTTCAACCTCATGAGGAAGGTGTTGTCTACCCAGACAACCACATCAGCAGAGGCATCCTCTCCTCCCCATAAAGGACCGTTATCCTCCTCTGCACCCACTGCTACATCTAAGCGTCGAGCACCTGTGTCTCAGCCACCCCTGGAGGGTGCCCCCTCTTCCTCGGACGCTTCTTCGGATGCTCCCCCCGAAGAAGTCCCTAGGAAAAGATTGTGTAAGAGGAGACACTTAGATTCTCCACAAGAATCATTGACATCAGACACTGACTTGGATGAGTCAGAAGGGTCCCCTAAGTCACCTTCAGAGGATGTCTCTTTTTCTGACATCTTGGAGATCCTAAAGCAGAGAGGTGATTGGCAATCCCTCCCCCCTTCTGAGGATGAGTCAGTCTTGCTGAAGGCATTTGGTGCTCGCCCTTCCTCCTCCTGGGTCACTCCGCCCTTCGATGAGTTAATGGAGCTGATTGCTCGAAGGGCGTGGGAGACACCTGACATGGTGGAACCAGTCCCTAGAAAGCCTAATAAGTATATTACTGCACCCCAAAACAAGGCTTATCTCACAAAGGGAGTTCCAGTGGACGCTATGGTGGTGGCAGCTGCCACGAAAAAGGAGATGTCGGAATCTTCCTCATCTGTCCATCCGCCTAACAAAGATTCTAGGACTATGGACAGGTACGGGAAGCGCATTTTTAGTTCAGCGGCTTTTTCTATGCGATCCCTGAACTATTTGACCCACTTTACACGACTACAGAGGGATCTAATCAAAGAGTTGGGAGATACCCTCCAGGGTACTACAGATGCTGCTGTTTCAGAGAAAGTTACAGCACATCTCAATACCCTTACATCCATTGTAAACTCATCCATGAGGCTGATATCATACGCAGCCGAAGGATCGAGTAGGGCAGCAGCTTCAGCGATTGCTCTTCGTAGACAATCCTGGATGCGCTTATGTTCATTTGCGGAAGCCTTCAAGTCTTCCTTTACTAACGCCCCATTTGACAGTGCCACTCTTTTTGGCCCCAAAGTAAAGGAGACCCTTACCCGGTGTGAACAGGAGGGAAAGACTCTGTCTGCTGTCGGAGTCCGTTTTTCCACCCCATCCAGACCGTACCCCAAAGGGCAACGTGGTGGAAAAATGTGGTTTCGAAAACCCCAAGGATCTTTCCCAGGCACACAGGGTGATGCCCCCTCTAGAGGCAGAGGAGGGGGCAGAGGTGGAAGACGCCGTCCTGGCGGCAGAGGGGGTCCGCAAAACCAAGGTGACAGGGATACAACCCCTGGAAAACCTTTCCAGCACTCCTGAGAGGAGGCCCGACTGTCCTGCTCTGGAGGCAGTCGGGGGTCGCTTAGCTTTATACCCACAGGCCTGGCAAAATCTTACATCAGACAACTGGGTAAAAAGCGTTGTTACCAGAGGCTACAGAATACCCTTCCTACTGCCCCCCATTCCAATGAGAAGACTCCCAGATGTGCCGCCCCATCTGCAAGATCCTGCAGCTATAGAAATTTCAAAGCTGCTAGAAAAAAAGAGTCATCCAACCAGTCCCAGCGGACCAAAGAGGATTCGGAACTTACTCAAGGTTCTTTTTAGTTCCAAAGAAGACAGGGGACTGGAGGCCTATTCTGGACCTAAGCAACCTCAATACCTTTGTCAAGAAAGAAAAGTTCCGAATGGTCACGCTTCAATCGATCCTTCCATTTTTACAGAAGGATGACTGGATGTGCTCAATAGATCTGAAGGACGCATACTACCACATCAAAATGGCCAGGGCGTCCAGGGATCACTTGCGCTTCCGGCTGGGAGCCAGCCACTTTCAGTTTCAAGCCCTGCCCTTTGGTCTGACCTCAGCCCCCAGGGTTTTCACCAAATGCATGGCAGTGGTGGCGTCTCACTTGAGACGCCTGGGATTCCAGGTGTTTCCGTATCTGGACGACTGGCTCCTATCTGCCACCACCCAGCATCAACTGATTCAGGCCAGGGATTACACACTACAGCTTTGTGTTCACCTCGGAATTTCCGTAAATTTCGAAAAATCTTCACTACAGCCATCACAGCATATCTTATTCATAGGAGCAGAATTGGATACGCATCATTTAATTCTAAGGCTTCCTCCAGAAAGGATAGCCTCACTACAAAGCCACATATCTCTTCTTCTGTCATCCAGAAAATCCCCAGCAAAACTGGTTCTGAAGGTTTTAGGTCTCATGGCAGCTTCCCTCATTGCGATACCATTGGGAAGACTGCACATGAGAGTTCTGCAATGGCTACTGTTTGCACAATGGTCGTTCCAACAACTACCTCTGACACACGAAATTCTGATCACGAACACATGCAAATCACACCTAGCCTGGTGGCTTCAGACTTGCAACCTTTCCAGCGGAAGACCATTTGTGCTACCCGCACCGACAGCTACGGTGACCACGGACGCTTCCCTGATAGGGTGGGGGGGCATCTTTCAGGGACAGACAGTCCAAGGCGAATGGACCGAGTTAGAGTACAATCTGCACATCAATGTTCTAGAGTTGAGGGCAGTGTTTCTAGCGTTGCAACACTTTGCTCCCCTTCTTCCTCTAGGGACTATTGCAGTTCAGACGGACAACATGTCCGTAGTCTGGTACATAAACAAGCAAGGAGAAACCAAGTCTTATCAGCTATGCAGAGAGGCCATGAGAATCTGGCAATGGGCGGAGTCCACGGGTCGCTTTCTGATCGCAACGCATATCCCGGGGTCATCCAACGTCATAGCCAACAGGCTGAGCAGAGCAAACCTGTTGCCTCACGAGTGGTCCCTCAAACAGTCAGTTGCGAAGAGAATTTTTCGCAACTGGGGCCAGCCTTCCTGCGATCTTTTTGCGTCTCCAATGAACGCCAAATGCAGGAGCTACTTTGCCCTATTACCCCCTCCAGGGGAAGTCCCCAGGGACGTGCTGGTTCACGATTGGCCCCCGGGTCTCCTGTACGCTTTTCCTCCCTTTCCCCTGATTGCAAAGTTTCTGCAGAAAGCCAACAACCTGGAAAGGACGATTATCCTCATTGCCCCATTCTGGCCTCGCCAAATTTGGTTCCCCTTTCTTCTGGCACATCGCATTCGGGGACCCTGGATGCTGGACCCGGAACCAGATCTACTGACCCACTCGTCAGGGGCTCCCCACCCCTCGCTCTCGTCTCTCCACCTAGCAGCTTGGCTGCTCCGCTTCCCTACTTAGCCAGGTCTGATCTTCTCTCACCTGCAGTTCAGAATATACTAGTAGCTTCTCATAAAGCTTCCACTACTAAGACCTATACTAGTAAATGGAAGCGTTTTGTGTTCTGGGCAAATAAACAGCATTTGGATCCTGTTATAGCTTCTTTAAACAAGATCTTGGAGTTTTTAACAGAACTGTTCCACCAAGGATCTTCTCCAGCCACTTTAAGGGTGCAATTGGCTGCCATTTCCAACTTTCATGTGGAAGAATGTGGGGCACCTGTTATGGCTCACAGACTTTGTAAGGCCTTTTTAAAAGGATCTTTCCATATCAGACCACCAGTTAGAACTCCTACATCTCCTTGGAATGTAAACCTCTTATTATCTAAGTTGATGTTACCTCCATTTGAGCCAGCCTCCTCTTGTTCATTGAAGTATTTATTGTGGAAGACCCTCTTTTTGGTAGCCATTACATCCGCTAGGCGAGTGTCTGAGCTTCAGGCTCTTTCAATTAAACACCCTTATCTGATCTTTCATTCTGACAGAGTATCTCTTCGCACTAATCCATCCTTTCTCCCCAAAGTCTGCTCTATTAATAACATTAATCAATCCATTGAACTGCCCACCTTTTTCAAAAATCACTCCAATAAGTTGGAGTATATGTTACACAAGTTGGATGTTCATAGACAACTTAGATTTTACTTGGATAGAACAAAAGATCACAGGAAATCTGATCAACTTTTTGTAGCTTTCGCTGATAGCAGGAAAGGTGTAGCAGTTACTAAACGAACCCTTTCCAAATGGCTAACTGATTGCATTATATTCGTTTATGATTCTTCAGAACAAACTTTACCTGTCAAGCCCAAGGGGCACTCTACAAGATCAGTTTCTACATCCCTGGCTCATGCAGCTCGCCTACCATTAGACACTATTTGTGCAGTTGCCACTTGGTCTAAACCACATACATTCATTTCTCATTACAAGGTAGACAGGGTTTCTAGGGACAGGGCGACCTTTGGTTCCACTGTGCTCAAGAACGTTCTCCCGTGAGTTCCTCAGGAACATGGAGCTAGGGACGCTACCCAGGTGTAAGAACAAACGTCGAGATCGAACACTCTCACATTTAGAAGTTATGTCCTTACCATAACGTTCCATGTGGAGTGTTCATCTCGCCTTTGTTCTTACATTCCCACCCTCCCACCCTCAGGAAGAACGTACAGTTTGGTGCCTGGTCTGGATTATTTGGCTTCTGCTTTGCAGTGTTTGTATATATATGTATATCTTGTATATATGTATGGATAAGTGCTTATACAGTTATGTTGTTTGTTTTTGCATGATTATGCTCTCTCTCTCTGACTTCTGGTTTGCTTGCAAACTAGATCTGAGGTAAAGGCAGAGGGGGATTGTGGGAGTTAGGTTGGTCTCGAGCTTCTTCTCGATGCAGAGCTTGCAAGCGGCCGACACGGAGCCGAGGATCGGCTCCGAACCCAGGTGTAAGAACAAAGGCGAGATGAACACTCCACATGGAACGTTATGGTAAGGACATAACTTCTAATTTTGTCCAGTTGGACTTTTTTTGGTAAACAAATATAAAATAAAATAAATAAATTAATAGGTCTAATAAATTTAACCCATAGTGAGTGCAGGGTTTCAAGTTGGAACCCTAGACAATTTTATGCTAAATTCAGTTGAAGTTCCATGTAAATGTTATATTCATTAATTTTGACAATTAAGTGATCAAGTCATCGCACAGTATCTGTAACATTAAAATGTGTTACATTTCTGTAATGGGAATTTTAAGTTTATAAGGAAGGCCATATACTATGTACATAAATTGTATATTTTTCGCAATGTCTTTCATAGATATAGAATGGAAATGTAGATAAAAGAGATAAATTATGCAAATGGGTGAGCAGATTGTTTTATTTAGACAATGTATTGATTCCTCCAGAATAATGAGCATTGTCAGGATCAAGGTGGAGGGATTGTCTTAGTTAATATTGTTTATTTCAGGGTTTAAGTTAATTAAACAACATTATTACAGTGGCTCACTTCTAGATTCATATATCTTAGGGGCTGTATTTCAGTTTAGATACCTTGCAGCAAAATACATTGCAGTCAGACATATGCAAAGACATGATTAAAATGAATGAATTTAGGTTTCATGGCACCAGTTCTAGAAGGCCACTCAGGGCATGGTGCAGGATAGCTTTGTAGATTGTTTCAACCCATATACAGCCCCCCCCCCCAACAACAACAACAAAACAAAGGCAGTAATAAGTAGTACAGGGCAACAAAGGTACTATCAAAGTTTTCTTAGTTGGGCTTTAATAACATTTGAGTGGAACAGTTAAACTCATCATATTAATTTATTTGACATGGTCCATCTGCATTGTGGGTCAACAAGTTGGCTAAAGTATGTGTGCGCATGTGTATGTGTATGTATGTATATATATATATATATATATATATATATATATATATATATATATATATATATATAGAATGTATGTATAGTCGTGATATTGTTCACAGAGTGTAGTGAAGAATAGCATGTACTGTACTTAACCTTTTAACCTTAGTGAAATTAGGGTCATGTGGAGGGGTGGAGTAAAGCTTCAGTATAACTATTTTGATTATTAACTATATATTTTCTTTTCAACAGATTTGTCAGTGCTTCACGCATTTAAATCTGACTGGGCAAGATTAATGTCTGAGGCATAGGAACTTTTCAGTGCATTAGAGACTGAAAGGACTTGTAAGGGCCCAGGATCCAAGAGAGGAAGAAATATTATTACTTCAGATGGGCAACAATTTAGTAATGTTCCTGCAAAAAACATGTGGCTTAGAATGAGAAAGGGGTTGCATGAAATGTTGAAGGTTGAACAGTCTTTAGGATGTAAATTAACTTCCCCAGCCCAAAAAAAGGAAGGTAATGACATAACAGAGTTTGAGGAGTGTCATTGACTAGTTTGAACCAGACTGCAAAATAATTTTGAGGCACTTTCTGAAGACAGGGTAGGTCAAGGCTTTTTGACGTAGTTTTAGAGAGATTTGGGGTTAATACAAGCAACCTGCCATTGTGGGCCCAGTAGGATGATGATGACACCTTTAGGACTGACATGCTTGGGGAAACGGTGGGTACAGAAAATCTGAATAACCAGTCAATAAGGGGTGGACAACTTATTGAAACAAGCCTAGAGTAGCTACTTGCCCTGATGGGACGTAGTTGTGCCAGCACAAAGGCAGGGTGAAAGGGAGGTATACTCCTGGGAATGCACATCATAGCCCACATCCTCAGTTCAATGAAAAACACAACTGTTTGAGGGATTTACATTGACATATTTGAGTGAATAAATTTGAATGACATTCAACGATTATTGGAACCTAGAACTGGGTCCAAGGATCTGGTTGTGGCTCTTGCAGTTCTTCATAAAAAGCCTTTGGCAAAATTGGTGGCTAGTATTATTTGTACTATTCATGGCCATTATAGTTGATAAAGAACCGCACCAAGCACTACCATGGTTAGCTTATTTTTTGACAATATGTAAAGCCCATTATGTTTGAGAGGGAACAACAAGGATGTGGTATGATCAATATTTTCTTGGAACTCCAGCGCTATAAGTTGCTTGCACATTCAACAGTGGTATGTGATCCTGGCTCTCCTGCTGAAAATGGTGTGCTAAGAGTGGGAAACATTTTAATTCCCTGAACCAAGTAATCCAGACAGAGGTTGGTTCTTCAGAATCTGGAATTTTCTAATGGAGACAGGGGGTTCCTTTTATGGACCAAGGAGTTCTGCTCCCTTTCAAGGTTTCTTTTGTAATTAACATTATGCATTCACCGATCAGAGTCTTTGAGCTAAAGGAGGAACTTTGAGACTATCCAGACAAAAATTTTTTTTTGTCTTTTACTTGGCTTTACCTTGGGCTTTTTTATTGATTCCATTTTTTTTATGGAACCCAACCAATAATAAAGTTGCTAGTAATTTGTGATCCAATATTGGGAAAGATTAATTCGTTTTGAAGCTTAATATGATAGCTGTAGGCAGGTTGGCCAGCCCATTTGAACACCATTGTGGGATTCCTTTAGAATATTGTCCATAGGATTTGTACCAAAAAAGAAAAAGGGTGAGTTTCATTTTATTAATCATTTACCGTTCCCATCTGGGATGTCAATGAAAAACTACATAAATAAAGAAGAAGCTCAGGTGCATTATGCTTCTCTAGATGAAGCAGTCATGATTATCCAGAAGGTTTCAGACCTGTGTCTGGGGAAATTAGACACTGAGTCTGCTTTTAGGCTGCTGCCAATTCAGAGGGTTGATTTGCCTCTATTGGGTTTGTTCTTTCAAAGCCAATATTACTTTAACAAAGTAATACAATGGTGTGCTCAGTGGCCTGCACCACATTCGAAGAGTTCAGCACAGCCCTTTACTGTTGTGATCAGCAGAGAGTCCCTAATCATACATTGCTAACGTGATTTCCTAATAGTGCATGAAAGATAATAGAGCAAGATAGGGCGGATAGTTTTGTCTGGTTGTGCTGGGGTTTGGGTGTTCCTTTGTTTGCAGATAAAATAGAAGGATCCAAACATATGATTATGTTTTAGACCTTGAAATTGATATGAAAGAATAAGCTTTTAGACTACCCCAGGAGAAGCTTCAGTGTTTGAAGGAAACCATCAAAGGTTTTCTGAGATTGAGGAAGGTCACAATCTGCAAAATGATGGATATTTAAGGACTTCTTATCTTTCACTTTTGGACTGTGGCCCCAAGTAGAACCTTCATTAGGATATTAAATTTGGAAAAAGGTGGAAAGTCTAAACACCATTGGGTCTGTTTTACTGGTAGGACCAAAGTCAAAATATGTGGAGAATTTTTTTCTGTCAGATTTTAACAGAGTCTTTTTGTGACAGAGTAATTGGCTATCATTGTACTTGTTCCAGTTATATACAGACAGTAGCTAGACATGGGATGGAACTACATTTATAAGGTCAAAGGTTTCTATTCCTTCGCCTGAGAGCAGAAAGTGTGATATTGTAGAGATCGTGCTGATATGGGTTGAAGGCATTGGTTTGGCAAGATCAATTCAGGGACAGCAAGGTTGTAGTTCAGTTGAACAATCAGGTAGTGATAAAAGTACTGGTGAAAAGGTCTTCACATTCTAAGTGGGTGCAGTCAGTTTTGAGACTTTGTTTTGCTTAGTTTCCAGATTCCTTTAACATTTTCTGACAGATATGTTCTGTGTAAATTGACTGATGTAGCTGATAGTTTGTCACGAGTCTCAGGTTTCAGGAGTTGACTTCAGATGCCCAACACTTTTCTGTATCATTTCTTCCAGAGTTATGTTTGAAGAGGATTGACATTGATTTTCCTGACTATTTCATAGGCAGTTAGCACCAGGAAGTCTTATATTTTGGTTCTGAAATCCTTTAAAGCCTTTATCTCCATTTACCCCACTGAATGAGATGGTCCCTTTCATTGATCATTTATTACTTGTTACACTGTTTTAAAAGAAGCTGTCAGTTCCATGCTAATCTATCTGGCTTTCTTAGGTTGGGTGGCTAAGCTTTTTAGGCTAGCTGATCTTAAAAGCCATTGGTTAACAGGACTGGTTAAGATATTATAATGCTTTGTGATTCTAGATATCAAGTGCATTGCTGAAGACTTTCACACTTTTAGGTTCATAGGTCGGTACTAGGCTAGCTGCCCGAAGGCATTTATAAGCCTAGCCAGAATGTGTAGGCTTTCACCACCCCCTTAGATTAGTTCCCTGTGCTGCTGTCCAGCAGAGCCACTGAAGTGATCCCCAGAGTAAACTTTGTTTCCCATCCACTCGTCAAGGTTTCTCTTGAAGAGTGTTAGCGAGGAGCTCTGCCTAATGTAGATTGGAATCTTGTTCCAAAGCATGGGAAGTCTCTGGGACAGGAATCTATCCTTCCAGCATGTCCTATTTATCTTTGTGGTGAGGTTTAGATCCCTAGAGCGTGTGGCTCAAGGGGATATGGTTTTCTTTAGGTGGAGCATGTGCATCAATTCTGGGTTGGACATGGCCTTGTATGTCAGGCAGAGATCACCTCTGAGTAGGCAGTATGCAACTGAGTACAGCTGGAGTTTCTTCAGTCGAGCTGCATAGGGCATCTGTTTGAGGCCAGTGATCCTCTTCGTGAGGTACTTCTGTGGTCTTTCCAGCTGTTGCAGGTGTCTTGTAAGGTACATCCCAAATGGGGCGTTGTACTCTATGATGGGTCTGATGAGTGATGAGTAGAGTGGCACAGTGACCTCTCTTGATCTGGATGCGAACCTTTTTGTGATTAGGTGGGTCACATAGAAGGATTTTCTAACCACTTTGGCAATGTGATTATCAAAGGAGAGATTACTATCTACTTGGGTCCCCAGATCCCTTATTACGTCTTCTGTATGTAGGGGACTACCACCTATGTGGTAGTTTGTGGGTACTTTGTTTTTTCCAAAGGGGATGACTGCACTTTTTGGCATTTAGCTTGAGGCCATGATTTTGACACCAGGTATCTGTCTCAGTGAGACCCTTTTGGATGATGTCCATGTCAGCTGGAGAGTCAATTATAGCCCCTAGTTTGCAGTCATCTGCGAACTTGGTCAGCCATAGTCCTCCTGTGCTTGCCTGTACCTCTGAGAAGTATATGCCGAACAGGAGGGGCCCTAGTACTGAGCCCTGGGGAATGCCACTTGTAACCGGTTTAGAGTCAGACCTAGCTCCCACAACTCTCACCATGTGTGTTCTGTCCGTGAGCCAGTTGGCAACCCATCTTGTGACGTAGGGGTTATGTTCAGGCTGGTGAGCTTGTCTATAATACCAGAATGGGGAATGGTGCCGAAGGCCTTTGCAAGGTCTAGGTAGGCTGTGTGTACCACCTTTCCCTCGTTTATAGCCTTGGTAACTGTCTCAAAGAAGTCCACCAGTTTTAGGAGGCATGATCTGCCCTTAACAAAGCTGAACTGGGTAGGGTCCAGTGTTTGGAGGTTCCCAGTGTCTCTGTTAATGAGTTCCATGATGATGCGCACCATAGCCTTCCAGATCAAGCTAGTCAGGCTTATAGGGTGATAGTTCCCAGGGTCTTTTGTGGCTCCACCTTTGTGGAGCAGAATAACCGTTGCTGTGTGCCACTCTATTGGTACATAGCCTGTGGAGAGGCTGAGTTTGAACAGTGTGTTTAGGTGAGGGATTAATTTGTCTTTGAGCTCGTGTAGGACGCAGCCTGGGACACTGTCCGGTCCCATTGATGCTGTGTTTTTGGCTTTGGAGAGTGCTGTTTTAACCTGAGTGTCTGTGATTTCAGGGGCTCTACATTCTTCTGGTATGGTTATGGGCCTTTTTTGGAGTGAGAGGGGGTGAAGTTTGCACTGAACCTGTCTGCCAGGATGTTGGCGATATCTGTCGGTTCAGTGTATTTTGTGCCATTCTGCACTAACTCCAAGCAGATCTGAGCATTGCCACTTAGATTCTTGACATAGCTAAAGAATGCCTTGTGGTTATCTTTGGAGTCCTTGGCAATTTTTCTTTCAAAGCTCACCTTGGATGATTTTATGAGGGATCGTAGTTTCTTCCTGATACTGATCAGGGTTGTCTTCCCTTCTTGGGATTTTACTCTCTTCTGTACTAGTTTCCTCCTCCTATTGTATAGTTTGTTTATGGCAGGGGTCCACCAGACTGGTTTCCTTTTCTTTGAGGAGTGAGTCTTGGTTTTGGTTGGGATAGCACGATCCATGCATTCTTGTAGGTGCCCGTAGAATGCATTAGTAAAGGATTTTGCAGCTTGGACAGCGTTATCCTTTAGCATGGGGGATTTGAAACTTTCCACCTTGGTCTTAAGTAACGTGAAGTTTGCTTTTGAAAAGTTTTTCACTGTGGTTTCCTTGTTGGGGGGTAGGGGTGGAATGTGGATATCCAAAGTGATTTGTTTATGGTCAGATCTAACCAGCGAGGGGTTGACCTCCAGTGTGGAACACCGGTCGCCTATGTTGGTAATGACCAGGTCCAATACGTTGTCACCTCTGGTGGGAGTGTTGACCAGTTGATCCAGGGTGTTTGAGTTTATACATTCTAGGAAATGTTGGGCAAGGGAGTTAGTACTTGAGTAGTTCTCCCAGTTAATGCTTGGGTAATTGAAATCACCCAATATTAGGGTGTTTGGTAGGACCTTTATGTTTCCCAGTGTTTCCAGAAACATGGAATGGGGGTCCTGGGACATGGTGAGTGATCTGTAGCAAGCTACAATTTGAATTGCAATTTTGCCCATTGTTAGTTGCACGTGGATGATCTCTGAACCATCGTGCTGTGCCACTAACCTGGAGGTGAGGGTATCCTTGATGAATATGGATACACCCCCCCCCCGCCTTTTGTATTTCGGTCCGGGTTCTGTGGCCGAAAGGTATGGTATGAGTTCTAGCCTGGTAGTGCTGGTGTGCTCTCTGGAGCCTTAAACCAGGTTTCTGTTACTGCACATATATCGATTTCCTCCATACTGAGGAGTGCTTCGAGTGCGTATCTTTTGAGGTTTATACTTCTGGCATTGAGTAGCATTACCCTCAGTTTTTTGTTACTTGTACTATTTATGGCGGTGGGTTTGTCTTTTGAGCCTTGCCTAAAAAAGGCACTATGGGGGTGGCAAGAGCCTTGGCCAGTATTCAAAAGCCTAAGGGTGACAGGTGCAAGCCATCTCTAGCGAAGCAGCGTGGCTTGTCGAGCATGTCATCCCAGGCGGACAGACACTGGATCTCCTTTGAATGACACCAGAAACTTAGCCAATTGTTGAAATTGATAATTTTTTTCTTTATACCATGGTAGCATTCTTGGTGAGGGCAGGATGCTACTCAGGATCAGAGTCATACCGGCCTGGGCTACATGATCAGAGAGCTCTTCCATGTCACTTTTCATGTAGTCTAGGGAGGTACGGCTCAGGTCATTCATACCAACATGGACAGTGACAGAGTCATATTTGTACTTGTTCTGGAGTGACCTGAGTGCTTGTGTTATGTGGCGGATCCTGGCACCCGACAGGCAGCTAACGGTAACCTTCTTATTCAGCCTAGTTAGTGGGACGTCAGTATGCCTGACTATAGAGCCACCTATTACTAGTATGTTGGGTATGTTATTTTGCCTTAAGGGCTGTGATTGCGTGGCGCACTAGTTTTGTCAAGTATTTGTTTCATGGTTTGTGTTTTGGGGTGGAGGTTGCTTGGATATCTGCTTTGGAGGTCTCTGTTGCTTTTGCAGATTTTTATTTAGAGCCTCCAAGTATGTTTTTGTGTATTTATGTGTGTTTTTTGCCGGTGCTGGTTTAATGGGTCTATGTGAGACTGGTGGTGTGATGCAAGTATTTCCCTTCTCCTCTTGACTGTCTGATCTAGTCTTGGGTTGAGAGAGCTTAGCCTCCAGTTTGGCTGTATAATTGCATCTATCACATGTATTGGTGTTTGGTGATAGGAGGAGAGGGTTGTCTGTGTACATGAGGCAGTTGTAACATTACCTCAAAATGCCCAGATTCACCAGTTGGACTGGAGAGTACACCTGAAACTGCCCTTTGGACATACATGGATAGGTACAGTGAGCTGTTTTACTAAATGGCTGGTAAGGTTGAATAGAGAGCCTTGTCCTTCTGTACAGTATAGGGGAGTCTAGTGCTAGGGTTTATAAGTGCTTGCTATGAGTTTTGAGCAAGTGCTGGGATTAGAAATGAATGGCTTGAATGCTTAAGTTGAAAGTTTTGTCTAGTTCCAAGGGAAAAATTGAAGAGGAGACTTTGTGGAGCCGGGAATAGTTATACCCTAGCTACCCGGCACGCAGAACCAGGCAAATGTGGATGTTCTTCATGTTTCACTGTTGCAGTCATCACATTTGGGTTATCTGCATGCAGGTAGCTCTCAGCCAGCCTGAATACCAGAGTCTTGGATTCCTGCATCGGATGCTGTCTCTTCTTCCATGACATCAGGTCGTCAGGGGTATAAAACATGCAGCCAACGCCATTACATCAGTCTTTCTTGCCGTGCGGTGCCCAAAGCAGAAGCAGTTCGCAAGTGCTGGTCGGCTGACTTCTGAAATTTTCGTTTTCGAGTTTCAGAACTGAAGTCTTCAAAAAAGATGAGTATCCCTTTGAGGATGTTTTTTCTTGCTCCAACTGATGTCAGTAAAAGTTAACAATTGTCTTACCTGTGGAAAGCAAATACCTCATAAAGATTTTCATTCATACTGCATCCCTTGCTTAGGCCCAGACCACAACATCCCTCGCTGTCAGTTTTGTGCCTTGTTCAACCCCCAAACTATTCACCGTTGGGCTATCTTTGCAGCAAATTATTTTGGTACTCTGTATCAGTACTCTGAAATGCCTTCGTTAAGCCATCTGACTACCGATCTTCCGAAAAAATGTAAAGATAAAGACAGAGACAGACCGCATAGGTCCAAAACTGCTGACAACGCTTCTATTAAGCTAGCCGCCAGTCCGCCGGTACTCGGGCACTTTCGCAGCCCCTGATACCTGCTACCTCAGATTCGCAGGCCTCTACTGAGACCCATTCATATGCCACGAGATGCTTCTTTGACTGTGGAACCTGCTGATGTCTCTACCTTAGATGAGTCTGGAGCCGCTTTGCAGGCACCGGCTTCTGAGGGTGTATTCAGGCCTACAGACTTGCATTTTAAATTGACGCCATCTTCTTCATTCAGGCCTAAAACTCGATCCACACCTAGAAAACCGATGTCCAAACTGCATGCTCAGGCACATATGCCTAAAAAACAAATGCTTAGAATGGCCGAAGACCTTATTATATTAATTAGGGGAAGCCAGCCTTCCCCCTCTAAGAGACCTAGAAATGAATTTCCTTCTGATTCTTCTAATCAGGAATCTGATATTTCTGTTCCTTCTGATGACCAGGATTTGCCCTTATCTACCTATGAGAATTCTGATGCAGAGGATTCAATTCACTCTGCTTCCCCTCCAGAAGATTTTTCTTTTGGTGAAACCTTGCACTCTCTTAGGGAGCATTTCTGCTGGGAAAGCCAGGATTACCCTGACTCCAAATCAAGGCTTAGGGAATTCTTACTCCTTCCTCAACACAGGCCTTTAGCTATCCCTCCTGTTCTGGGCATTGTAGATGATGCTTTCTTGGAATCTAGCCTTTCCCCAGACACTTTACCTCCAGCTCCCAGAAAACCTGACCGGTATTAGAGTACCTGACTCTCACAAGTCAGACACTTTACCTCCAGCTCCCAGAAAACCTGACCGGTATTAGAGTACCTGACTCTCACAAGTTCCTGTTCAAGAAACCTACTGTGGATCCAGAGACCATTTCCCAAGAACCAAAAGGCATTAAGGCTACTGCTGCCAAAAATCCTACCCCTTCTCTTAGACTCTTTAGAAGCATCTTGCAGGGCTGCTGTCACTGGGTCTGTACTTAGTAGGCATGCTTGGCTTAAGGAGTAAAACTTGCCAGATCATGTTAAAGCTAAATTACTGGATGCTCCCTTAAACCAAGACCACCTGTTTGGCAACAAAGCAGAAGTAGTCCTCAAAAGGATGGAGGAAAAAGCTAAATCTATGCAAACTGTTAAAGATTTCTTACAAGTACAGCCTCCCAGATTTAGTAGGCATTGGCCTTCAAAGAATTGGTCCTTTCCAGTCTCTTCCAGGCCTTCTCAGTCCAAACCCAGGAACAGCAGACCACCCAGGTTACAGTCTCAGGCTGTGCACAGGCCTAAGCAGTGGGGGGCTCCCACTTCCAAAGCAGGGAGTAGTAAGCCACCCCCCTATGAAAAAAATGGCACAATGACTTACCCTTAGCCCTTCCAAGCCTTGCTCAACCGCCTACTCCCTTAGCAGGAAAACTCACCCTGCATGCAAAAACTTGAGAACTGATTACCCAGGACAAATGGGTTTTAAATGTAGTTTCCCAAAGGATACAGATTCCATTTCCACACCCTACCAACCCCAAACGGTTGACCAGACCTACCCCCAAATCAGTTGGCGGAGGCCCAACAGCAGGTTCTCTCTTCTAAGTATTAGGGCTATTCAACCTGTCCCAGCAGAATAAAGGGACAAGGGTTTTATTCAAGACTTTTCCTTTTACTCAGAAAAGACAGCGCTTGGCGTCCTATCCTGGACCTTTCTATTCTAAACACCTTCCTGCTAATCCCAAAATTCAAAATGCTAACACTTAAACAGCTGCTTCCTATGCTAGGCAAAGATGCCTGGTTGGCAACCTTAGACTTCAAGGAAGCTTACCTGCACATTCTAATAAGGGAATCTTGCAGGAAATACCTATTCTTCAGGGCAGGCTCCATGCACTACCAGTTCTCTGCACTTCCCTTTGGCTTATCTACTGCGCCCAGGGTATTCACAAAGTGTCTAGTTCCAGCCATTGCATTTTGCAGGCAGAGAAATATTCAAATATACCCATACTTGGACGATTGTCTGATTCAGGCAGAAAGCCAGAACTTGCTATTAAAACATCTGGCATTTGTAAAGAAGCTTCTAATCTCACTGGGGTACACCATAAATGAAAATAAATCTCCCCTAGTACCCTGCCAACAGATTGTATTCCTGGGAGCAAGCTTGAACACAACTTCCCAGATGGCTTTCCTCACTCCAGAGAAACAAGTTTATTTGAAAACCTACTTCATACTTTTGGCCACAAAGCCCCAGCTATCTGCAAGGAAAATTCTGCAAGTCCTGGGGTTCATGGCCTCTTGCATTCTACTAATTCCATATGCAAGACTGCATATGAGGAAACTACAATGGTATCTAAAAAGCCTATGGAGTCAACATTCTCAGGACCTGGAATCAATGATTATCTTTCCTTGTATAAAGACAGAGTTCCTTTGGTGGGCAGAAGCCTGCTACCACAACAAGGGGCTTCCTTTCACTCTACCCCCTGCCGCCCAAACCCTAACAACAGATGCATCAGACTATGAATGGGGGGGCTCACTTGGCAGGGCAGTGCATTTAGGGCAAATGGAACCTGAGACAGATGCACCTGCATATCAACCAAAAAGAAATGTTAGCTGTACAGAATTCCCTGACAGCCTTCAAAGACCGCATCCTTCCAGGGCAATTATTGGTAAAGACAGACAACACCACAGTTATGTGGTACATAAACAAGCAGGGGGGAACCCACTCATACCCTCTGTGCAGACTAGCCATGGCTCTCTGGAACACAGCCTTGAGCTACCAAGTGCACCTACAAGCTCAAATCCTGCCAGGCAATCTAATATCACTGGCAGACGACCTAAGCAGAAATCTCATGGACCCACACGAATGGAAACTGGAACCAAAAATATTCAACCTCTTGAGGAACAAATGGGGGACTCCAGAGGTAGACCTGTTTGCCTCCCCTCAAACTACCAATTGGACAAATTCTGCACAAGGACTTCCCACAGTCAAGCTTGGAAAGTGGATGCCCTGTTCTTTACCTAGGAAAGCCTCTTGGTTTATGCCTTTCTCCCTGCCTCTCCTCTCGAAGGTTCTGCTAAAGATCAAACAGGACAAGCCAAGGGCAATTCTGTTTGCACCAGACTGGCCACGTCAGCACTGGTACCCCCTCTTGAGCAGTATGACACTGCTGGACCCATGGCATCTGCCTCAGACCCCTTCCCTGCTGTCCCAGCAGCCGGGCCAAATTCTACACCCTCAGCTTCAAACCCTGAACCTTGCAGCCTGGCTAATTCCTTGAGCTCTCCAATAGCATCCCTCAGTAAGCAGGTGCTAGATGTCATTCTGGAGGCAAGGAGGCCTAGTACTAGAAAATCCTATGCTGGAAAATATACTGTTTCTGGAGCCAGACTCAGGGGATGGGCACAACGGTGCCCAGCTTACCTCATATTCTTCAGTACTTAACAGAAATGCTCCACAAGGGCCTATCCTTCTTGTCAATTAAAATTCATGCCTCTGCCATTTCAGCACGTTATAATACTGAGCCAACCCTCTTCTCTCACCCCCTGCTAAAGCAATTCGTTAGAGGGGCCAAAAACGTAAGCCCCCCCCCCCCAGGAGAGCCCACACTCCAGCCTGGGACCTCTTAATTTTTTATTGGAAAAGCTCACTCTCCCTTCCTTTGAACCAGCTGCAACTGCAGAGTTGAAATTCCTTTCTTGGAAAACAGCCTTCCTTCTAGCCATCACTTCAGCAAGAAGAGTGTCTGAATTACAGGCCCTCATGGCAGTGGGAACCCTTCATTATCTTCCATGCAGACAGGGTTTCCCTCAGGACCAATCCTTCCTTTATGCCCAAGGTGGTGTCTAGTGTGACCCTAAATCAGTCCATTCATTTGCCTACCTTTTTTCCTTAATCCACAAAATAAAGGAGAATGAATACTGCACTGTTTGGACGTGCACAACTTAGATTTTATTTGGACAGGACTAAGCCTCTCAGAAAATCTGAACAGCTGCTAGTTGGCTTTGCTGCAGGAGCAAAGGAGAAGGCCATTTCAAAACAAACCATTTCTAAATGGATAGCCCATTGCATTCATTTCTGCTACAAGCACCATGGAAAACCTACCCCACAGGGGATAAGATCACATTCCACCAGTTCTGCATCTACCTCTGCAGCCTTTCTCAGAGTAGTCCCTACCAGGGCATCCTAGAAGCTGCTACCTGGAGCTCTGTACATGCCTTCACCAAGCATTACCATATGCCTATTTTCTTCTAAATCCAGAGCTGGTTTTGCCACTGCAGTCTTGCAGGGCTTAATATCTGGCCCTAATGCTCTCTAACTTCCTCCTCCCTTCCTTAGCTTTGGGAATCAACCCAAATGTGATGACTGCAATAGTAAAACACGAAGAACATAGTACAGTTGTGTACACTTACCATAAATGTAGATGTTCGAGTGTATTCACTGTTGCAGTCCTGGTTACCCTCCTTCCAGCCCCCTGACCTCTCATGGCTCTACCTTTCCTTCTTGTTTAGTGTATTTAAGTTTTCTGGTGTATTTGCTTTTTGATGGAGGTGTATACCATAACATATAATTGTTTTCCATTGAGGGGGCACCTGACATCTGGGGCAAGAAAAACTGATGTAATGGCATTGGCTGCATGTTTTTATACCCCTGACAACCTGATGTCATGGAAGAAGAGACAGCATCCGATGCAGCAATCCAGGACTCTGGTATTCAGGCCGGCTGAGGGCTACCTGCAGGCAGATAACCCAAGTGTGATGACTGCAACAGTGAATACACTTGAACATCTACATTTATGGTAAGTGTACACAACTGTACTTTTTTATAGCAGGGAAATGAAAGAGAGAAATTAGCCCAAAATGGCCAATAAACTGCAAATTTCTGGGCTGAAACCACTCCTCCAGGGACAGGTAGGCTGCTCAAAGCTCCCCTCTCTCACAGGTGAACAGAGAAACTTCCTTCTATCCAAGTAAGGTATGGGCAAACACAGAGATTTGTAACACAGCCCTGAATTCAGCACTAACCTGAAAACTGAACTATACTAGCTTAGAAAGGCGGGGAACAAGTATATATATTTTTTTCAGAAAATAAAGCAGATACAAAAAAAAATAAATAAATAAAAACACTTTAAATGTACAGAAAAGGATACTTATTGTTATATATCTCAGATCAGAGTTGTAGTCAATGCCTCTAGTAATAAAGTAGGAAGAAACACAAATACAGTAAAACCAGATGAATAAAGTGCATTTTTTTATATATAAAACAATAGAAAAACGAACAAACTGATTTAAACAAGTTACCCAATTAACCAGAAAAAAGCTCAAAACTGAGCTCTGTTCCAGCAGTCTTCAATCAGACAAGTTCTAACTGCACACTCCTGCCACTAGGGTGCAGGGAAACCTTCTCCAAAAAAAAAGATGGCCTGGATCAGTACTCAAGTTATACAAAGCTAGATTCAGCAGGCCTGAATCTGGTCTATGCTACAGCAACAAGGTGCACCAATTTCAGAAAGAAACAGTTCAAATAAACAGGCACAATAAGCCTGTGACCAGAAATTCCCAGCTCAGTAGGGCAGAATCCAGCTTTTTGTATTGTTTGCATTATTTTCATGACTTTATGCTGGTACCTTCTGGGTTGATGAACTCATACAGTTCCTATTTTGGGGGCATATTAATATTGACTTGGGAAGTATTAATAATTTGTAAAAGGAAGTCCAAAACTGACCAGGCTAGCACAGGTCAGCAAGTTTACTTAGGACTGGCATTTATGTTTTGTGCTCAGTACAGTGCTACTGGACTTTGCATCTGGTAGTCTGTGATATATCACCACATGAGTTTAATTGTCATATGGACATCGAGTCCCCAAAGATTTGGAAAGCAAGTTTGACAAGGCTCTAGCCAGTCAAAGAATTCCTCCTGAGGGGTTTATTTCCCACTCATTCAGGACTGGCAGGAGATCTGATTTGGCATGCAAAGGTTACTTAGTGAAGGTACTGACAAGAACAGGATGCTGGGCATCTAAGGCTTTTATTTTTAACCTATATCAGATGTATTGTATTCAACATTTGATTTGTTTTTTTTTTTCTTTGTTTAGGTTGCAGACCTTAGTGGTGCTAGAGCATTTTATTTGTATAGCAGCAGTTCATATAACGGACAAACCTCAATCCTGATTCAACAAGTTGGTCAGTTTTGTGGTGAGGCTTTCTTAGTTTATCATGGTCCACCTTTGACAAGTCTGGAGTAATTTTTTGTGAGAAGGTCACTTTCCTCATGTCATAGTCTTACATTTTGGAGGCAGTGGTTTGGAATTGATAGCAAAGAGGAGTTTGTTAGCCAAGATATTTGTTCACTTAGCTTCTCTACACCATAGGCATATGAATATGGCCATTTCTGGTCAACAGATGTACCAGGTATTTATTGGTATGGGGCTCAAGACCAACAGTGATTGAATTTTCCAGAAGGTTCATTAATGATAGGATTATAACAGCAGTTCCTAGTATAGAATTTCATGACAGAACACCCTGTTGCAACCAAACCAAACATGGACTTTTATTCTCCTGATACCTGATGGAGTGCATTTAAGCAACTTTGTGTTTGAGCTGTTTAATTTACAGTTGTCAAATGTTTTACAAAAGTATTTGTTAAATCAACTATGTTCATTATAATTGCAAAAAAAAAAAAATACACCAGTGTTAGCAGTTAGTCAAGTTATGGCAATTGTATGAAAGCAAGTTGTTGTGACTTAGGTATATATTGTAACTTTATATTCCATGATTACTATTCTGTTTATGCAAAGGTCAAGATGTACTTGCCATTATATAATCATTTTAATGTTCAGTGTACAGTAGGACATGGTTATTAAAGAAAAGTGGATACAGCGTGTAAGTTGCACTTTGGTGGACAGTCATGGTTTAGTCTCACCCCCCCCCCCACACACACACACACATGGGCTTCCCCCTTCTTTTCTTTGATACAAGATTGTGTGACATTTGTCATGAGATAAATATGTTTGGGCAGATTTGATCACCAAGGAAGCTGAGGGGGGCCCGATGAAGTCCAAATGGGCTGAATTGAATGAAGGCAAGCTGGAACGGGAAGGGTGTATGCCAACTGACATCTGGAGTCATTTGGTAGAAGTTAGCAGTGTTATGCAAGGTTACAAAACAGGTTATTTCAGAAGTCCTAATGTTTTTTGTATTATTATGTGATTTTAATAAACAGTTGCACTAGCACCTGTTTGTGGTCATTGGGTCATAACGAAGGACAAATTATTTTGGTAGTCTACATAAACAACATGCTTTCATTCAGTCATGCAATTCAATGTTTCAAATGTTTGTTTTTTTTTATTCATTTAAATACTTTGCATTATCTTATGTCAATGTTTCAGTAACCTAGAAAATCAGTTGCTTGTATAGCATGAAGTTATTTGAACTACAGGAAATGTTTACAGGATTCAGTCCTGTTTTCTGTGATTCTGCTGTAACGTGAAAAGTTTCAGACAAATTTAACCTTTCTGTACAAAAAAGGGCACTTAGACTAGTAAGTGGAATACTAATTAACTCGGCAATTCGCCCATTTTGTCTCATGCTTAGCATCTTTGTTACACTCCTGGTTCTGTTTGTTTGTTTGTTTATTTCCAAGTCTCATGTTCATTTTGTTGCTTCCTGTAATGAAGTGTTTCAAACATCTGTGGTACTGAAGGGGTCTTTGTTTTTCCTGTAAAATAAATATTTTTTCCCATTTGAAGCATACTTTCTGGTGAAACTTGGGTTTTTGCTGTGCAGCTGTTTTGAGTCATTTCATTTTCTTTGCCATTTTGCAAGACTCTGAAGACAGAAAGAAAAGGAAAATGCTAGTGCGTAGCTGAATATAATTTAACTGGCATTATGAAGCAAGGCTGATATATGTGAGTTAAGAAACAAGAAGCAACAAAATCAGAATCTGAAATGTTTATTTACAGTTTTGTTTTACTTTGTTGCCTGCAGGTTTCTAATATTCATGTCATATACCAAGTATTTTCGTACAACAGTGTTTACTTTAAAAGGACAGACACTTTAGTATTGATGATACTGTTTGAGATGTTTTTTCTTCAGAACTAATGTCCATTTTAAAATGCTAATGAAATCGTTGCAGTTGAACTTGCATTTTCGACATTCTGCGGATGTATTTCCAGAAAAATAAAACATGTAAATGAGTTATTTCCCCCTCTTTCCGTCTAAGTACCAGATTTTGAGAACTATGAAATGGCGAGGATCAGGTTGTGACAAGTGCACATTTTCATACCCATCTTTAAGAATATTAAGTCAGGAAAACAGTTATGCAAATTTAATACATAGATGTCAGGAATCTGCATGACATAATGTAATAAAAGCTGTGGAAGTTACTTCAGTGTATCTTCATAGTATTAGTTTCATTGTTGGTTGCTGACTGATGTGTTATAGTTGTAAGAACATGAAATGATGTTTGCCTTTTACTTGTTTACCAGATACGTGAATCCTTTTTATTAACTCTTTTTTTCCTATTCAGCATATTTTGGAAGGTCAGAGAAAAAGTGGTCAGTTTACAGACATATCAAGTAGAAACAGGTATGGATGTACAACAATATGAAATAATCAGTGGTGAGACTGAACTCCACAACTTGGAATTGGGAGACAGAAACCTGTGCTGTTACATAAATGGTGAGGGAGGGGAAAAAATTTACAGAATACCTTTTTGAAGGAGAAACCACAGTATGGACAGAAGAAAAAAAAAAGAAGGTGTAAGAATACAGTGTCAAAAATCAAAATAATAATGCTTGTTTTCAGGGGTGTTGTTCAAAAGAATATTGGAGGTCTTTATTAACGATATTAATGACATGTCATTATACAGTACATTGGCAAAGTTACATCTAGATTAGAGTATTATGTTCAGTTCTGAGATGGCATTGGCCGATCATATTTTGAAAAGGTTATTAAGGTGGTTGAGCTTGTACAATTCATAGTTATCACTATAGACAGCCCATATAAAGTTAACTAGGTTGTTTAGCAAGTAAGTTTTATTTTAAATCAGGAATAGTTTTAAAGGAGTAACGTATTTCAGAAACTAAAGAAAATATACCTTTTTTAAAATCTTGTCTAGACACCCTTTGCTATGCAAATGTCCCTGTAACTTTATGCTTAGTTATTACTAAGTTTAATTGTGTATTACCCACATTGACCTGATGGAGGGGAGAGCATTGACTTGATATTTTAATGGTGATGGTTTTTCTTTTTCTCAGAGTATGCCTTGGCCTCAAAATATGAGATTATATTAGCTGTACTCTCATGCAAGAATTTCTAAGCATTTCTAGAGAATGGTAGCACCCATAATTACTGCTTACTTTCAGATTCTCTGGACAGAGTATCTTAAATGTTCTTTCCAGTAATACATTTCTTTTCCTTGTCATATTTTAAGCACTGCAATAAGCCATTTTTCTACAGCTGCAAAGTGGTATTTTGGATAAAAACAGATTAATCTAGAAATATTCTTCCTGGTTCAATATCTCTGCCATTACATTATATTTCTTCATTTGAGAATTGTGAATTTCAAAAGACTCATTAGGCTGTGGCTCGAGAGGATGGAAAGCTGTGAATTTTCAGATATCCAATAAGTTTAGAGCAGGGAAATAATCAAGGGCTACAAACATCTTACTCCTTGGGTTTCCCTGGTCTTAAGCTGCGATGGTAAGATGGTACAGTAGCTAGGAAGCTGCTAAAGAAAGCATCACACGGTTTTGTCAGATCCAACATGTTATATGCTAAAGAAATTCACAGAGGGGAATCATAGACTTTTTATATATGGCAGTGCTGAGATCTTTTTATGCAGGGTGGAAAATAATCTCTTGGGAAAATGAATGTGTTCAGGGCATAGTTCTTTAAATACATGGATTACATCATCTCAGTTAAAAGTAATCTAATTAATAGGAACTACATCTGAAACTGGGGTAATTGTTACTGGTGTCTTTTAACCTTTTTCCCCTATCAGTTTCAGTTTTCTTTTTGTTAGTGACAAGAAATACTGACATTCTTCGTGTTTCACTGTTGCAGTCATCACACTTGGGTTATCTGCCTGCAGGTAGCCCTCAGTCGGCCCGAATACCAGAGTCTTGGGATTTCTGCGTTGGATACTGTTGCATCTTCCATGACGTCCGAGGTATAAAACAGGCAGCTGACACCATTACATCAGTCTTTCTTGCCAAGAAGGAGCCCGAAGCAGAAGCAGTTCACAAGTGCCGTTCGGCCACTACCTGAAATTTTCGTTTTTCGAGTATCAAACCTGAAGTCTTCTAAAGCTAAGTACCCTGTTGGGGATCCTTTTTTCTTGCTCTAACCAATGTCAGAAAAAGTTAACAATTGTCTTGCCTGTGGAAAGCAAATACCTCACAGAGATTTTCATTCTTACTGCACCACCTGTTTAGGCCCAGACCACGAAATCCCTTTCTTTCAGTTTTGTGCCTTGTTTAACGCACAAACCATTCATCATTGGGCTATCTTTGTCACTAAATTCTTTTGTGCTCATTCTCTGTATTCCAAAATGGCTTCTATAAGCCATCCAACTACTGATCTTCCAAAAAAACGTAAAGATAAAAGAGACAGACTGCATAGGTCCAAAACTGCCGACGATGCTTCCGTTAAGCTAGTCACCAGTCAGCTGATACTCAGGTTGGTGCCTTTGCAGCCCCTGATACCCACTTCTACAGATTTGCAGGCCTCTGCTGAGACCCATTCAGAGTCTGGTATGCCGCGAGATGCTTCTTCGACTATGAACCTGTGGATGTCTCTACCTTGGATGGGTCCAGAGCCGCTGTGCAGGCACCGGCTTCTGATGGTGTATTCCAACCTACCGATGTTCGAATTAAACTGACAACTTCATATTTAACTAAAACTACCGAGTTTCTCAGGCCCAGAGTATGCAATACGCCTAGAAAACTGATGACCAAAGCGCATGCTCAAGCTCCCATGCCACAAAAACAAATGCTTAGAATGGCTGAAGACCTTATTAACCTAATTAGGGGAAGCCAGCCTTCCCCTGCTAAGAGACAAAGAAATGAGTTTCATTCTGATTCTACAGACCAGGAGTCTGATGACTCTGACCCTTCTGATTATCAGGACTTGCCCTTATCAACTTATGAGGATTCAGATGCAGAGAAATCCATTCCCTCTGCCTCCCCTCCAGAGGATTTTCTTTTGGTGAAACCTTGCATACTTTAAGAGAGCATTTCCACTGGGAATGCCAGGACTACCATCAGTCCAAAAAGAGACTCAGAGAATTTTTAGAGTTACCTCAGCACAGGCCTCTAGCCATACCCCCTGTCCTGGATGTTGTAGATGATGTCTTCATGGAATACAGTCTTACTCCAGACACTTTACCACCAGCCCCTAGAAAACCTGACAGGTACTACAAAGTACCTGATTCTCTCAAATTTCTCTTTAAGAATGCTACTGTGGATCCAGAGACCATTTCCCAGGGACCTAAAGGTATTAAGGCTACTACAGCCAAAAACCCTAGCCCTTCAGACAGGGATTCCAGAGCTTTAGACAGATGGGGTAAGAAGGAGTATACCTCTGCAACTCTTGCCATCAGGGCATTGAATTGCCAGTTTCACATGTTGAAGTACCAGCAACATATTATGCAGCTAATTAAACAAAAAATGGTGTTACTTCCTGATTGTGCAGAAAATAAAGATTTACAAGAGTTAATGCAATCTGCAAATCAAGTTAGTAAGCATACTTTGCAGTGTGGCTTTGATGCCCTAGAAGCATCTTGCAGGGCTGCAGTCACTGGGTCTGTACTGAGAAGGCATGCTTGGCTGAAGGAAGAAACCTTGCCAGATCATGTCAAACCGAAATTACTAGATGCTCCTTTAAATAAGGACTGTTTGTTTGGCACCAAAGCAGAAGAGGTTGTTAAAAAGATGGAAGAAAAAGCTAAATCTATGCAAACTGTTAGAGAATTCTTACAAGTGCAGCCACCTAGATATTCAGTAGGCATTGGCCTTCTAAAAACTGGTCCTTTCCAGCCCCTTCCAGGCCTTCTCAGTCCAAACCCAGGGGAAATAGACCACCCAGACTACAGTCTCAGGGTATGCAGAGATCTAAACAATGGAGTGCCCCCACCTCAAAAATAGGGAGTGGTAAGCCACCCCCTTACGGAAAAAGTTCACAATGACTTTTCAGTTATCCTTCTCAGTCCTGCCCTGCCAAATTACTTACACCCCTAGGAGGAAAACTTGCCCTTCATGCAAAAAACTGGATGTCCATTACTCAGGACCAATGGGTTCTAAACATTGTATCCCAGGGATACAGATTCTACTTCTATTCACTGCCAGCCCCAAGAGGGTTTCCAGACCTTCCTCCAGACCAGTGGGCAGAGGCTCAAAAGCAAGTACTTTCCCTGCTCCATATCAGGTCTATTCCACCTGTTCCAGTAGAACAAAGGGGACAGGGTTTCTACTCCAGACTGTTCCTGGTGCCCAGAAAAGAGGGCTCTTGGCACCCAATCCTGGATCTATCAATTCTCAACACCTTTCTGGTGGTCCCAAAATTCAAAATGCTTACTCTGCAACAGCATCTCCCTATACTAGCCAAGGATGTCTGGTTAGTCACCCTAGACTTAAAAGAAGCTTATCTGCACATCCCCGTAAGGGAGTCTTGCAGGAAATATCTATGCTTCACGGCAGGCTCTATGCACGATCAGTTATCTGCACTCCCCTTTGGCTTATCTACTGCACCCAGAGTCTTCCCAAAGTGCCTGGCTCCAGCCACTGCATACTGCAGGCAGAGAAATATCCAAATTTTCCCATACTTGGATGATTGCCCGAGTCAGGCGGACAGTCAGGAATTGCTACTTCAGCACCTGGCATTTGTAAAAAGACTCCTAACTTCATTGGGGTACACCATCAACGAAAAGAAGTCACAACTGGTGCCCAGTCAAAAAACTGTATTCCTGAGAGCAAGCTTGAACTCAACTTCCCAGATGGCATTTCTCACTCCAGAAAAACAGGTCTATTTGACCAACTACTTCAAACAAATGGCCACCAGAACCCAGCTATCTGCAAGGAAAATACTGCAAGCCCTAGGGTTCATGGCCTCATGGATTCTGCTAATTTCATATGCAAGACTGCATATGAGGAAACTTCAATGGTACTTAAAAAGTTTTTGGTGCCAACATTCTCAGGACCTGGAAACACTCATTCCTATCATGCCTTGTCGAAGGGCAGATTTCCTTTGGTGGGCAGAAGCATGCAACCACAACAAGGGACTGCCTTTCACTCAACCCCTCACTGCCCAAACCCTGACAACAGATGCATCAGACTATGCATGGGGGACTCACATGGCAGGCAAATGCATTCAGGGCAAGTGGACCCCAGGACAAATTCTCCTGCACATCAATTAAAAAGAGATGCTAGCTGTACAGAATGCTCTGACAGGCTTCAAATACCTAATCCTTCCAGGACAGCTGCTGATAAAAACAGACAACACCACAGTTATGTGGTACACAAACAAGCAGAGGGGAACCCATTCATACCCACTCTGTAGGTTAGCCATGACCCAGTGGAACACAGCCTTGAGCAACCAAGTGCATCTACAAGCTCAATTCCTGCCAGGCAAACAAAATCCACTAGCAGATGACTTAAGCAGAAATCTCCTAGACCCACACAAGTGGAAATTGGAGCCCAACACCTTCAACCTTCTAATCCAGTGGTGGGGGACACTGGAGGTGGACCTCTCTGCCTCCCCCGAGAACCACCAGTTGAGCAAATTCTGCACTAGGAACCCTCACAGCAGGGCCTGGATGGTTGATGCCCTATCCTTCAAATGGGAAAACCTCTCAATTTATGCCTTTCCCCCTCTGCCCCTCCTCTCAAAAGTGCTACTCAAGATCAAACAGGACAGGCCAAGGGCAATTCTTATTGCCCCAGACTGGCCACGCCAACACTGGTACCCACTCTTACACAATCTGACAACAGTGCCACCCTGGCACCTTCACCAGACCCCTTCTCTGCTGTCTCAGCAGGACGGACAAATTTTGCATCCACAGTTGCAAACCCTAAACCTCGCAGCCTGGCTTATCCTCTGAATACACCACCAGCAACCCTCAGCAAACAGGTGCTGGACATCATTCTTGAGGCCAGAAGGCCTAGTAATAGGAAAGCCTATGCTGAAAAGTGGAAAAGATATTTTTCTTGGAATCAGTCTCAAAGAAAGGACACAGCAGTGCCCTCCTTACCTCAAATCCTGGATTACCTACCAGAGCTACTCCACAGAGGCCTATCCTTCTCCTCCATTAAGAATCATGCCTCTGCCATCTCAGCTCATTATAATACTGAGCCATCTCTATTTTCTCACCCTCTCATCAAACAGTTCCTGAGAGGGACTAACAACTTAAGGCCCCCTAGGAGAGCACCCACCCCTGCCTGGGACCTTAACTTTGTACTGGAAAAGCTCATGGTTCCCCCTTTTGAACCTGATGCTTCAGCAGAGTTAAAATTCCTCTCTTGGGAAACAGCCTTGCTTTTAGCCATAACTTCAGCAAGAAGAGTGTGTGAGTTACAGGCACTAATGGCTGTGGAACCCTTCATTATTTTCCATGCTGACAGGGTTTCCCTCAGGACTAACCCGTCCTTTATGCCTAAGGTGGTGTCCAGTGTGGCTTTAAACCAATCCATCCATTTACCAACCTACTTCCCTAATCCTCAGAATAAGGGGGAAAGGATCCTGCACTCCTTGGACGTGCATAGACAGCTCAGGTTCTACCTTGACAGGACTAAACCTTTCAGAAAATCTGACCAGCTGCTAGTTGGCTTTGCTACAGAGGCAGAGGGCAAGGCCATTTCAAAGCAAACAATTTCCAAATGGATAGCACACTGCATCCATTTCAGCTACAAGCACCATGGAAAACCTACCCCACAGGGGATCAGAACACATTCCACTAGGGCTACTTCCACCTCTACAGCATTTCTCAGGGGAGTCCCTACCAGGGACATTCTGGAAGCTGCAACCTGGAGTTCTGTACACACCTTCACCAAGCATTACCACTTACCTATTTTTTCTAAATCCAGAGCTGGATTTTCTACAGCAGTCTTACAAGACCTGCTAGGCAACCCTAATACTTCTTGACTGCCTCCACCCTTCCTCAGCTTTGGGAATCAACCCAAGTGTGATGACTACAACAGTGAATCACAAAGAACATAGTACAGTTGTATACATTTACCATAAATGTAGCTGTTCGAGTGTATTCACTGTTGCAGTCCTGGTTTCCCTCCCTCCAGCCCCCTGGTTTTCTCTATCCTTCTACCTATCCTCTCTATGGCCATTTTTAATGGCAGTGTTATTTACTTTTTACTGGTGTTCCACACCATATACTAGCTTCCTATTTGGGGGGCTCCTGACATTTGGGGCAAGAAAAACTGATGTAATGGTGTCAGCTGCCTGTTTTATACCCCTGACGACCTAACGTCATGGAAGATGCGACAGCATCCGATGCAGAAATCCTAAGACTCTGGTATTCGGACAGACTGAGAGTTACCTGCAGGCAGATAACCCAAGTGTGATAACTGCAACAGTGAATACACTCGAATGTCTACCTTTATGGTAAGTGTACATGACTGTACTTCGCCTGTCCTGATGCCTGAATTGAAAATTAATAATACACTATTACTGTTAACGAGGGAGCATAACTACTACTGTAACCGTATTACTGCATACATTTTCCAGTTTCTTTTGTATCGGCAGTAGGATTATTTCAAAAACAGAAATATAACAACGATTTTGAGTTTTTTTTACTTATTTTCTATAAATTATTTCCAAGGCTACTGTTTAGCTCTGCTGTAATATTAAGGATCTCTTTATAAAAAAAGAGACAAACTGAAATACTCTTAGAGTAATTATACAAGCTTACAAACATACCATGTGACACTTTACAATTTCACATTGTCAAGCAGCTTCTGGCTAAATGGAGCTTTCTATAAAACAACAAACTTCCAATGCATCATGTCATAAAGTAATATAAAAAAATCTGAGCTGAAAAATGCACAATAGCTGCTGAAAGATTTAAGTAATTAATTGACCAGTCTTCAGTGGTTACTGTGATATAAGAAATTTGGAACTCATTAATTTGGGGGTGACATATACCATATTAGAGATGGCATATATAGACTGCTTCTCTTATTCATTGTAACAGAAAGAATTTGCATGACAGTGAGGGTTAAAGAAGAGAACCTAGTGTTGCTATTTAATTTGCCATTTTACAATCAGCATTAGCCTGTACCGAAAGATAATTAAAAAGGGGGAACTAATGTCATTACTGTGGGCTTGTAAGCATTTTCTGTGCAGAAAGTCTGCCCGGTGTCTTATTCTATAAATGTACAGTTATTCATGCATGGTGTTGTGCTGTTGTTTCTTAAGCAGTAATGTGTGTAGTGCTACATTTATTGGAATACATTATATAAATATGAGTCATAAAGTGGACAGAACAGAGTAAATTCAGCTCTATAATGAAACTGCTATAGTACATTCCTTTAACTGTCTAAACATTTATTCATCTCGGCATATATGAATACATAGTGTATATATTGTCTCACATTAGCTTCTCATTTATCAGTAACCTCACGATACTTTCCACAAGACACATGAATTAGAATATATATCCACAACACACCCATATGAAAGTTACTGCCCACATAAAAATGTATACGATTTCATTTGCCTACCAAGGTGCACACTGCTCAGCCTATATTAACCAGTTTTCACGTATAATACCTAAGCATGTCCTACTGTTATACCTCTCACGTGTTGTGATTTGAGTACTACTATGATTTTGGTCCACATTCAGCCTTGTTCCCACTAGATGTACAGATGATCCTCATAAAGTCAGACTTGGTTACATGGGCATACCTTACTAAATAAATAAACTAAGCCTATGCAAATATTCTCTGTCACTTACTATTTAGGGACTAGTATAGGAAGGACTTCTACTGCAAAAAATATGAAAGTGCTCTTCTTTCTGACCCCCTGTTATGACTTTTAAGGGTATGTGGGCTAAGATTTTTATTGCTGAGGGGGTGAGAGGTATGCCTACAGTACACAGAGTTCATCCATAAATTTATTTACGACACAATATCAGTGAATATCCAGCTCTACTTTTATTCCCTCTCATCAGTCATGCACACAGAGCAGATAATCAGTAAAATAATTGCTTTTCTGTCGTAATTTAAAAAATAGAATCTTACCATCTTTGGAATGTTGTTAAAGGCTGAATGAGGGTGCCTTTATTTAAGAGTATTTCCAGTGAAGAAACAAAAATGATTATTATTTTAATATCTCAGATAAGGAACATGCTATACTCATGTACGTTTAGTGTTCGTATAAAAGTTGTGAAGCAAGCATTTTTTAATTGTATGTATGTATTCAGGCTCTGCTCACAGTTGCCTGTTAGCATGTTATGCTGGATGCTTTGTTGTGGTTTAATGGGTCTAGAAAGAATCAGTGTTTGTGTATCACACAATTTTAAGGTAATAAGCTACTTATGACTGTCATTCACAAATGCTGGGTTTGATTCCATTAGTATCACTTACAAATTGCATGGCTCTAAGCAAGCTACTTAACCAAATCAAATTGCATTTATTCATTTGGCAAATGAATTAGACTGAGACATGAAAAGGCCATTTAATTGTGAGCTGATCAATTATAAATAGTAAAGTTTCGTTAAAATCTCTGTTTCTGATTTAAGATTCAATTAGTTGTAATTTGCCAGAAGTGACTTGGAGGAGGGATGGGAGTCAGCAGCCAACACTAGCTCACCCATCCCAGGGAGAGGATGTTGGTGGGGACAACTACAAGAACCCAACTGTTGCAATATGTGGGACTGCAAGTCGTGCAGTAGGTATGTAATGTTGAATCTGACAAGGAGTGCATATGGTCTGGATGGAAGTGACAACAGGCACAAGGCTGCACTCGCAAGCAATGCAGGTGCTGCACCACACTTTGGAGAAACAGACGAAGTTCAGGGAGCATTCAAAAATATCTTCCAGCCTTTGTTGGATGAAGGCCACAGTCAACATCTCACTTTCCTGTCCTGATGTCTTTTGACAAGACTTGGGGGAATGAATAGGTTGATAGGTGATGTATGCCTGATAGTCATTAAGGAGAAAACGCTGTTATCTATATTTAGTGTGGTTTGGGAATAGCCTTTTTCCTATGAGATCATGTTCTTAGAATTCACTGTGCTTGCAGTATGTCTTCCTCTATGTGAGGGTTTGGGGCCTTCTCGCATAAAACACACTGTGCTTTTGTGTTTGTCTGTCAAGCACTACTTCTATGAATTGTCCTTCTTGAAGTGGCACTTGGCCATTGTGTTTTGAGTAACAGACCATAAACCAGTGATACAAACCAGAAAATTAAGCAAATAGACTGCAAGCATCTTAGTATAGTTACACAGTAAAGGAAAAAAGTATTGAGTGGTCTTACCTACTAATAGTTTTAAACAATCTGTACAGGAATTCTTTATCAAACAATGCCATGTGCGATCCTCTGTATGAAGGTAGCCACAAGCCTGCAGCTCTGTGGACAAGGCACTTATCCCTGTAGCTGTATCGTACATTGTTTATGTTACTGTTATACCACATCTGCATTGGGTACTAGCCCTAAGCTGCAGTTTATGACTGTATTACAAAAGCTGGAACAGTTCAAGCAGTCTGATATTATATGGCTGGGTGTTACAGAGATTTGCCCATGATATTGCAAATGCCTTGTTAGTGAGATGTAGCTTATGTGGGGGTAGGAAATATCTAGATTGGAAGCAGATGTGGAGACAAATGTTATGATGCATAATGTAAAGGAGAAGGTGACAGCATATCTGGGTCACTTTACGTATAACAACGAATGGTAGAACCTGTGCCAGACAGCCTTATTTTATGGAGAGTGCGCATTAAATGTACAAATTTTATTGGGAAGTATTTGAAGTTCTGAGGCACTGGCAGATGCTACTTCAGAATACATTAGGAACATATTCACTTTTGGGAATAAAAGTGTCAGTGCCAAGAAAAAAAATTACAAACATTCCAGGATCACCTCTAAAATGAATAACTAGTGAGTTTGACCTGGTCTGTAATCAACAGGTTGATTAATCAGTAAGACATAATCTAAAAGGTAGAGCTTATTTTGCATGTTGTTAACTTAACCACTGAACTATGAATTCAGATACGATACTGCAGAAACACACAACAGTTAACCTTTCTGGTCATTTAGGGATAAATCTATGCAAACACAGATTTACTACAGTTGTCATCTCTTGGTTTAATCTCTCCAAAATTGTTGGATTCTCTCACTTTAATTTCTTCAAGTCTTTTGGTTTTCTAGTACCCTGATGGGAATGGACCCCATTCCTAAGTAAAGGTATGATTAAATTTCATGAAATTAGTATTTTTTTCAATCTTTGATGTCATCCAGAAGTGCTCTTTGCAGCACCTGCAATGTGCCCAGAAATGACTCCTCCTACAGTTCATATGGAGTGACAAGCATTGGTAATATATCTAAGGATGACTGTAAATTTGTCGCTTCTACTACTGTTGGAATTGTCTGGTTATGTTTCTTCCACTTTGCCTTCATTTCTGCCAGCAAATCCTAGTATTTTATTACTCTGTGTGTCTCTACATAAGACACTGTATGTAGTGGGAGTTACAGTTTCAATGATCAGTGCTACTTTTGTCTTCTTTTCATGGACTACTATATCTGTTTTTTAACTGTTGGTAATGGGTAATCCCATGTGATACAAACTTCATCATTCTTTATAATGTGTTGTGGCTCATGTTTCCAATGCTTATCAGCTACTTCAGTATTGTAATGTTTGCATAATCCCCAATGCAACAGTCTTGCCGCACTATTATGACTTTCAGTATACAGTCCTTCTGCCATTAGTGTATCACAGCCAGCAACAAGATGTGTGACTTTCCAGTTCTGTTTTACAAAATCTGCATTTGTCTGTTTCACCCACATGTTCAATGGACTTTCTAAATCAGTGTGTATGTAGTCAACTATACTGGGCCACCAATATTAACCTTTCATCTTTTGGTTTAAATTCACCTTTCCTTAACCATTCCTGAGTCAGATCCTGAGTGACATTTTTTGCCCTCTCATCTTATCTTTTTCCTTATATTCTTTCTTTTTTATTTTTATTTGGCACATTCAGTTGCTGCCTGATTTTTATCTACTTCTGGTTTGATTTCCAATCCCACTTGATGCCAATATGATTCTGTTAGACTATTTTTTTATTTTTATTGCACATTTGTTAATTTGAGCAGGAAAAGGCCCTTTTCACCAGAGGCCCAGGGAGAAAAGCTCCACATAGAAAAATTGCAGGTACATTTAGATATTTAGACACGTATACACATAAATTACAATAGACATGTTTTACAGTGGTATGCTGCACATAAACAGTTGCAGTGGAGAGAACAAACAAGAAAATATTAATTTAAAAATAAAGGTAATTAATAGATTTATGGTGTACAGCTGAAATTTGGAACATAAGTAGAATACATACATAGTACACAGGTACAGTACATACATTGTAGATTAGCCAGTGTTTGTGAGTAAGAGTGAAAACTATTATCAATTGCTCTAGGTTTAGCCTGTGTACCTTATCCTCTTTCACTAGCCTGGGTAGCAGTCGTGGCACTGCCAAGTTTGCTTGAGATGTTGCCTAATGAGGTTTTTAAAGGAGGCTTTGGATGATGTGTTTTGTATGCTAGTGGGGAGAGTGTTCCATTTTATAGCCACTGAACTACTACAGAGTGTGTCTCCAAAACTATTGTAGCTTTTGGTGACTTCTAGTAGTAGTTTGCTTGATGACCTAAGAGGCCTTTTGGGTGAGAGATGCTGTACTAAGTTTTTGAGGGCAGGACACTTATTGGGGAGGTAGTAGATAGAATGACAGAGGCAGATCTGATTGTAGGTTAGGAGGTTGGGCAGTTCAAGCCAGTGGAGCTGTCTCAAAGCAGTACAGTGATGAGTTCTGTATGAGCAATTTGCAGCAAAGCGGGCAGTTCTGTTATAGCAGGCTTCCATTTTGCTTAGTTCAGTTTTGTTGAGATTAGTCAGAATGGGAGATGCACAGAGTAGGGTGGATAGAAGCTGGGAGCAAGCAATGTCTGATCTTGTGTTGTTGGTAAGAAATGGTTTGATATGATAGAGTGATCTCAGTTTGGCATGTACTTTTTTAATAGTTACGTTGAGATGACTATCAGATTTTAGGTGGGAGTCTATGGTTATTCCCAATAGCTAAGCCTGTGCCACCGGAGCGATTGGAGTAGCATTTGTGGAGTAGATAGTGACTTGACTGTTATCAGTGTTTTTGTTAGAACTGGTTATAATCATAAGCTGAGTTTTCTTTGTATTGAGGATAAGTTGGGCTTTGGTAAGGTAGTTTTCAGCGTCAGAGAATGCTAGTTGAGTTGTTTGCAGGAGGGTGGGAATTAAGGTAGTATCATCTGCATACTGAATGATAGATGATAGAAAGGCTGTTTGGAGGTCATTTGTGAAGATTGTGAATAGTAGTGGTCCTAAGATAGAACCCTGTGGGACTCCTATAGTTATGGGCAGCTGAAGAGAGAGAGAATTTTCCCATTTCACAGCTTGGTACCTGTCAGATGTTCATCGTGTTACCCTGCTGCAGTCATCACACTTGGGTTATCTTGTCGTCAGGCGGTCCCGCAGTCGGCCTGAATTCCAAAGTCTTGGTCCGGCGTCGGTTGCTGTCACTTCTTCCCTGATGTCAGTGCGCCAGGGGTATATATAATGCATCCGACGCCATTTTCTTCAGTCTTTCTTGCCGCGCGGTGCCCGAAGTAGAAGCAGTTCGCAAGTGCCAGTCGGCCGACTCCTGAGATTTTCGAAGTCGAATTTCAGATCCAAAGTCTTCAATAAAGCTAAGAACTCCTTTGGGGAAACATTACACACTATGAGGGAACATTTTCACTGGGAAGGTCAGGACTACTCTGACTCAAAGAAAAGGCTCAGAGAGTTTCTTTTACTCCCCCAGCACAGACCTCTTGCCATCCCCCCAGTTTTAGACATTGTGGATGATGTTTACTTAGAATCTAGTTTGAATCCAGATTCTCTGCCTCCTGCTCCAGCCAAACCAGACAGATATTATAGAGTACCTGACTCCCACAAATTCCTTTATTAAAGCCCTGTTGCTGATCCAGAGACTATCTCCCAGGGTTCCAAAGGGGCTAAGACTTTTATGGTGAAAAATTCTGTACCCTCTGAAAGGGACTCCAGAGCACTAGACAGGTGGGGGGAAAAGGTTTACACCTCAGCCACTCTAGCTATGAGAGCACTAAATTGTCAATTTCACATGCTAAAATACCAGCAATTTCTGATGTCTCAATTAAGACAAAAAATGAGCACACTCTCTCAACAGTCTGAATTGAAAGAAATGCAGGATCTGTTGCATGCAGCTGAACAGGTGGGCAAACATACTTTACAATGTGGATTTGATTCTTTGGAGGCTTCCTGCAGAGCAGCTGTTACTGGGTCTGTTATACGTAGGCATGCTTGGTTAAAGGAACAAACTCTGCCTGATCATGTTAAAGCAAAGCTTCTAGATGCTCCCTTACAGCAGGATGTCCTATTTGGAGTTAAAACAGAAGAAGTCTTACAGAAAATGGAGGGTAAGGCAAAATCTATGCAGGCAGTCAAAGATTTTCTACAGGTACAGCCCCCTCACTTCAGCAGAAATTGGCCAGCAAAAAATTGGTCCTTTCCACCTTTCCAGCTACTGACAGACCACAGAGGGGTAAATACAGATGCCCAAGAGGTAGAGGACAACCACAAGCCCAATACAAACCTCGACAATGGGGCACTGCAACACAGAAGGGAGGAGAAGACAGGCCCCAAACTACTAGAAGGCAAACTCAATGACTTATACCTCATATGGCCAAGCAAGTCTCTCTTGGCAGCTCCCTTGGGAGGAAAACTAGCACTTTTTTCAGACAACTGGCACATCGTCACAAAGGACAAATGGGTCCTAGACATAATTTCACGAGGATACAGATTCCATTTCCACACCTTGCCAATGAAAAGAGGAATGCCAAACCTGCCACAAAATCAATGGGCTGAGGCACAAAAACAAATTACAGCTCTCATGGACATGAGAGCCATTCAACTGGTACCTACACGGGAGCAAGGCCAAGGATTTTACTCAAGACTCTTTCTAGTCCCCAGAAAGGACAATGCCTGGAGACCAATTCTGGACCTTTCAGTTCTAAACACCTTCTTACAAACACCCAAATTCAAGATGCTAACACTACAGCAGCTTCTTCCCATGTTGGGCAAGAAAGCATGGCTAGTAACGTTGGACCTCAAGGAGGCATACCTGCATGTCCCTATCAGACAAAGTTGCAGAAGATACCTCCGTTTCATTGCAGGTTCAACCCATTACCAATTCTCTGCACTGCCTTTTGGCTTATCCACTGCACCCAGGGTCTTCACAAAATGCCTGGCACCAGTAATTGCATACTGCAGACAAAGAGGAATTCAAATATACCCATACCTGGATGACTGCCTCATCCAAGCAGAAAGCAGGGACATCCTCTTACAACATCTGGCTTTTGTAAAACATCTAAGTTGCCTGGGGTACACAGTAAATGAAAAAAAATCAAAACTAGTACCCTCACAAAATATGACATTCCTGGGTGCCAGCTTGAATACAACAGCCCAGAAGGCTTATCTGACGCCAGACAAACAACTACAACTGACTCAATATTTCAAAACAATGGCATCAAAGACCCAACTCCCTGCAAGAAAAATTCTGCAGGCCTTGGGCTTCATGGCATCTTGCATACTACTAATACCATTTGCAAAGCTGCATATGAGGAAATTACAGTGGTACCTAAAAAGCGTATGGTCTCAACACAGCCACAACTTGGACACAATGATATCTCTCATTCCCTGCCATCAACAAGAGTTTCTATGGTGGTCACAGGCATGTCACCTCAATAAGGGTCAGCCTTTCACCTTGCCCCCAGCCAGGCAAACTATGACAACAGATGCATCGGACTATGCCTGGGGGACACACATGGCAGGACAGTGCGTTCAAGGCATATGGACTGCAAATCAAAGGAATCTGCACATCAATCAAAAAGAGATGCTAGCTGTACAGAATGCTCTGACAGCCTTCAAGAACCTCTTACATCCAGGACAACTTACAATAAGGACGGACAACACCACATTAATGTGGTACATAAACAAACAAGGGGGTACACACTCCTACCCTCTATGCAGGCAAGCAATGACCTTGTGGAACACAGCACTGGCTTACCAAGTTCAGTTACAAGCTCAATTCCTGCTGGGAAAAAAGAACACATTGGCAGACGACCTCAGCAGAAACATCATGGATCCCCACGAGTGGAAACTGGATCCACAAGTATTTGCAATGATAACTCAAAAATGGGGCCTCCCAGACATAGACCTGTTTGCCAGCCCCCAAAACTATCAGCTAACAAAATTTTGTACAAGGATACTTCACCATCAAGCTTGGAAAGTGGACGCACTCTCATTCAGTTGGAAAAACCTGACGGTATATGCCTTCCCTCCATTGCCTCTCCTCACAAAGGTGCTTCTGAAAGTCAGAAAGGAGAGACCACGACTGATACTCATAGCCCCAGACAAGCCATGCCAGCACTGGTACCCACTATTAAGGAATATGGCCCAGGGCCCACCTTGGATTTTACCACAAATTGCCCATTTGCTCACACAGCAAAACAATCAGATTCTACACAGCCAGCTCAAAACTTTAAATTTGGCTGCATGGAAAATCACCTAAGCATCCAGCCAGCTCCTCTTCCTCAATCAGTTATGGATGTTATTCTGGAAGCTAGGAGGCCCAGCACCAGGAAGGCCTACTCAGACAAATGGAAAAGGTTTTGCACCTGGAACCAAGCTAAAGGCCAAAATACCCTTCAGCCTCACATGCCTCAGATTCTACAGTATTCAACTGAGATGTTGCACAAAGGACTTTCTTTTTCATCCATTAAAATCCATGCATCAGCTATTTCAGCCCACTACAACACGGATCCACCCTTATTTTCACATCCTCTTCTAAGGCAGTTCCTCAGAGGGGCAAAAAACATTAGGCCCCCCAGGAGAGCACCTACACCAACATGGGACCTCAACTTTGTTCTGGAAAAACTCACGCTACCTCCCTTTGAACCAGCTTTCCCTGCTGATCTAAAGTTTATATCCTGGAAGACTGCCCTGTTGCTAGCAATAACTTCAGCCAGAAGAGTCTCAGAGCTGCAGGCACTAATGGCAGTGGAACCTTTCCTCATTTTCCATCAAGACAGAGTTTTGCTATGAACTAATCCTTCCTTCATGCCTAAGGTGGTATCCAGTGTGGCTTTAAATCAAACCATCCACTTACCCACCTTCTTTCCAAATCCACAGAACAAAGGAGAAATACTCCTGCATTCCTTGGACATTCACAGGCAACTTCATTACTACTTGGATAAAACTAAGGTTTTCAGAAAATCTAACCAGCTCTTTGTATCCTATGCTGCAGCTTCGCAAGGGAAGGCTATATCAAAACAGACCATTTCCAAATGGATAGGGCATTGCATTCGTTTTTGCTATACCCATCATGGAAAACCAGTTCCTGCTACCATAAGGCCCCACTCTACCAGGGCAGCAGCTACCTCTACAGCCTTCCTCAGGGGGGTCCCAACCAAGGATATTTTGGAAGCTGCAACTTGGAGTTCAGTACACACCTTCACCAAACACTACCACTTACCACTTTACTCTAAGACTAGAGCTGGCTTCGCCACTGCAGTTCTGCAGGGCCTTCTAGCCTCCTTTAACCCTCTTTGACTCCTCCTTCCATCCTTAGCTTTGGGATTCTACTCAAGTGTGATGACTGCAGCAGGGTAACACGATGAACATAGTACAGTTTTGTACCTATCATAAATGTAGATGGTCGAGTGTACACCCTGCTGCAGTCCAGGTTACCCTCCCTCCATCCCCTCTGATCTAACTGACTAAATCTTTACAATACCTTTCTGATGTATTTGCTTATAGCTGGAGGGATGTTGTGCTTGTGCTAAATTTCTTAGATTGGTACTAATTACTGACCACCTTTTTGGGGGCACCTGATACCTGGGGCAAGAAAAACTGAAGAAAATGGCGTTGGATGCATTATATATACCCCTGGTGCACTGACATCAGGGAAGAAGCGACACCAACCGACGCCGGACCAAGACTTTGGAATTCAGGCTGACTGCGGGACCGCCTGACGACAAGATAACCCAAGTGTGATGACTGCAGCAGGGTGTACACTCGAACATCTACATTTATGGTAGGTAAAGAACTGTACTTTAAGTAGCTTTGGAACCAGGTAAGAGTGGAATTTGATAGGTGATATTGGTTTAGTTTGTTTAGCAGGATTTGGAGCGAGACTATGTCAAATGCTTTGGACATATCCGAAAAAAAAAAGAAAAGAGTTCACACCTGCAGGTCTTAGTTTTTGAGATGGTTTACTGTGTCTGTGAAGCAGAGGAGGGCTGTAGTGGTACTACGGGCAGGTCTGAAACCATGTTGAGTAGGTGACAAGATGTTGCTGTCTAGGAGATATTTTAGCACCTGGGTATGAATGAATTTTTCTAGGATTTTGGCCAGGGGGGAGAGTAAAGCAATAGGTCTGTAATTATTAAGTTCAGTGGAGGTCCCACCAACTAAGCAGGGAAGTCATCTTAGACTTATTATCCTCGTACTTTCATTATGTTTGGATCTGCTGAAGTTAGTACATATGCATGCAGTCCTACCATTGCAGATCTGTACACATAATCCATTTTGAGGAGGCCCATACCTTCTTCAGAATGAGAAATATATAATCTTAGTGTATACTGATTTTTATATATCATTTGATAAGCATGAAGCATTTTCTTGCTTTCCTGTCCAGCTGATCTAATGCCTTTTGGGGGTGGTCAGTCATTCCAAAACTGTAAGAATAGGAAGAGCAAGTTAGTTTATAGCTTGGACTTTGTTCCTAGATGTCAGGCCTGTTTTCAGTATTAATTTTAGTCATCTGAAATATTCATAGCTGGGTTTTGTTTGCAGTTGTTCATGTTTTATTGTTGAGCCTTCATCAATTCCTAAATATTTGTACATTTCCTCCTGCTCAAGTTTCTTTATATCATATTCTTGTCCCAAACTGATATTTTGTTGGTGCTGCAGCTTTCCTGCTTTAAATGTTGCTTTTGCACATTTATTAAGACCAAATGACACTCTTATGTCATCTCAGAAAATTTTAACCACTTGCAATTGTGCTTTAAGCCCCTCATCTAATTAACTGTGCAGTTTTAAATTGTCCTTAAAAGAAGATGAGGACTCTTTACACTTGGTGGTTTTCTGGGAGCCAAATTGCAACCATAACCTAATCTTTTAAGTAGACAACTTAATGGGTTAAGGGCAAGACAAAAGATCAGCAGTGACAAAAAGTCACCCTGGAATATCTCCCTTTGAATTTTTATCCCTGGAGTAATTATTTGTTCTTTACCATGACTTAACTGCAAATTGCTTAACTCCAAATTGTTTTGACACTATTTTGTGGTCACTGTAATGTAATTGATCAGTGTAGGGTGTATCTTAGATATCTGCAAGTACTCTTTTAACCACGAATGTGGGATACTGTTGAATGCTTTTTTGTAATCTATCAACGTCATGCTTAGATTTTTCCCCTTTTTACAATTCTCCATTATGACTTTAACAACAAATGGTCCTTTGTTCCATATAACTTACTTTTATTATCTTTCACAATTGTGTTTTCTTCTAAATGATTATAAACTCTGTCGGCTTCAATTCCAGTATATAGCTTAAACATTGTCAGAAGGCAAGTTACTGGTCTATAGTTGTAGGATACCTTGCATGTTCTCTGTCAAGGAGGAGTATCGTTTTTCCTGTTGTTAACCAGGTTGATGTCTGTTCAGGATGTGCACATAAGTAAGTCTTACTCATGGCTAAATCTTCATGAAAAAGATGTTAGCTACTGCATCTGGGCCTGTGGTTTTCCATTTACAAGCTTTTCTTAATTTTGTTTCATTTTCTCTGGTCAGTAGTTCATCCCATTTCATAGGATCATATACTAGGCTAACAGCCCCTGGGTCCTTACAAGCCTAGCCAAGCTCAACCTGTGTTCCCAAGGGTGTCTGGGGCAAGCAGACACTGAAATCAGCATCTAATTGACCCTTTCCAAGAGGGACACAGGTGGAGCCCCCAGAGTGAATTTCCATTTACCCATCCAATTATCCAAATTGCGCTTAAATAGGGACAATGAGGAGATTTGTTTAACATGAATAGGAAGCTTGTTCCAAAGGTGGAGAAACCTCTGTGAGAAAAATCTGTCTTTCCAGAAAGTTCTGTTTATGTCACATACCAGGTTAAAGTCCTTTGAGTGAGTGACCTGTGTGCCATTTGACTTGAGAATGTGCAGCATTTCCATTAAAGTTGGGTAAGAGATTGCTCTATATGCAAGGCACAGGTCACCTCTAAGCAGTCTGTACGATATAGAGTAAAGTGACAATGATTTCAGTTTGTCCATATAAGACAGATCTTGAAGACCATGAATTTTCTTTGTAAGGAACCGTTGTGGTCTCTTCAATTGCTGCAGGTGTTTGGAAAGGAACACACCAAAGGGAGCATTGTACTCTATTATTGGCTTGATGAGGGAAGAGTACAGGAGGTTATAACCTCTTTTTTTCCTGGAGGCAATGCCCTTACTTATGAGATGAGCAATATAAAATGCCCTTCTTACCACTGTGGAGACATGGTGATCAAAGTTAAGGTTGCTGTCAACCTGTGTGCCCAGACCTCTCACCACTGACTGTGTGCTTAGGGTATTACTATTGATGTGGTAGTTTGCAGGAACATCTCCCTGTCATCAGCAAACTTTGTCAGCCACAGTCCTTTAGTTTTAGCCTGTACTTCGGAGACGTAGATTCTGAACAGTATTTGTCCCAGAGCCAGTCCTTCTGGAACACCACTGGTTACCGGTCTGCGGGAGGAAGTGGAATCCCCTATTTTGACTGTATGAGTTATATCAGTGAGCTATTTTGCAATCTACCTGACAATGTATGGGTTAATACCCAGCTGGGTGAGTTTATCAATGATGGCTTTGTTGGGGGATTGTGCCAAAGACCTTGGCTAAGTGTAGGTAGACATAGGCACAGATTTGCTCTCATCTAGGGCTTTGGTGATTATCTCAAAGAAGTCGACCGAATTTAACAAGCATGATCTCCCCTTGACAAAGCCAAACTGGGTGGGATTGAGCATTTGGAGATTTCCTATATCCTTGTTAATAAGGTCCATGATGATTCATTCCATTGCCTTGCAGATGAGGCCAGTCAGGCTAATGGGTCTACAGTTCCCGGGGTCCGTGGATGCGCACCCCCTTTGTGCAAAAGGATGACAGTATCTGTTTTCCATTCTGCTGGGATGAAGCTAGTTCTTAGGCTGTGATTGAAAAATATGCACAATGGTAATGATAATTCCTGTTTTAACCCATGTAGAACACATCCCGGGATGTTGTCGGGTCCCATAGAAGCTATGTTTTTGGCCTTGGAAAGGGTATTTAAGACCTACTCCTTGGAGATACTAGATGGGGTTTAGGTGTTAGGGATGCACTGGGGTATATGTGGCAGGGATAGGGGAGTGAAGTTTTCACTGAACCTGTCAGCCAGCAGGTTTGTTATATCCACAGATACTATATATGTAGTACCATTAACTACGAGTTCTTTGCAAATCTGGGCCTTACCTTTGAGGCTGCGGATGTAACTAAAGAATGCCTTGTGGTTATCCTTAGTTAGGAAAGCTAATTTGGATTTGTAGGTAGCTTTGGAGGACTTCACTAGGAGTCTTATTTGCTTGTTTAAGTTGAGGAGGAGTGTTTCCAGTTTTGAGACCGTTCCTTCCTACTCTTAGACAGAAATTTATTTCTCCTGTTCTATAGCATATTAATGGCAGTTGTCTACCAGGCAGGTTTGTTTTTCCTTGAGGATATTACTTTGGTTATATCAAGTATGGCAGAGTCAATACAATTGTACAGGTGCTTGTATAAAGTGTTGGTGTATAACTCAGCATAGGTGTCTGTTCCATCAGTGGGAGAGGGACTATGAAGCTATTTATGCCATCACATAAGAGGTTGCAATTGTTCTTGGAGAATTTTTTTAGTCTAGTTGTTGCCAAGGGGGGGGGGGGGTGTTATAGTTACTTCTAGCGAGACTGATTTGTGGTCAGATCTCACCAGGGATGGCCACACATTGGAGATGGTACAGCAGTCCCCCATGTTGGTGAGCACCAGGTCCAGGATGTTTAAGCCCTTTGCGGGTGTGTCAACCAGATGATTCAGGGCATTGGAGTTAACAAAGTCCAGGAAGCTTTGAGCAAGGTAGTTAGAACACATATAATTTACCCAGTCTATGGACTGGTAAAGTCACCCAAGACCAGGGTGTTTGGTTGTATCTGTTGAAGTAGATCCAAGTAGGTTGAGTGGATGTCCTGATTCATGGAGCAGGTCCTATAGCTGGCAATGATCCGAAGAGGGCGCTTACCTGCAGTCAGATGTACCTGAAGTAATTCAAGGGAGTTGTGCTGTTTAACCAATCCAGAGGTGTATTTATCTTTAATGAATATTGATACACCACCTCCTTTAGTTCTCATGACTTCAGTTTGTGGTCTGAATGTGTGGAAGGAATTGTAACCTGGTATAGCTGGGGTACTCTCCACAACCTTAAACTAGGTCTCAATGACTGCACAAATGTCAGCATATTCCAGGGTGAGGACTGCCTCCAGTGAGTGCAGTTTCTGGTCTAGACTTCTAGCATTTAGCAGCATAACCAAGAGTTTGTTTTTAGAGGGTATTTTTACATTGGGAATTTTGTTCTTGTGACATTTCCTAAAAAAGGCACTATGGGGATGGCAAGAGCCTTAGCCAGTAACCAAAATCCTAGGCATGACAGATGAAGACTATCTCTGGCAAAGCATTTGAGGTCTGTCAAACATGTCATCCCAGGCTGACAGATACTGGATCCCCTTTGAAAGACTCCAGAAACTAAGCCAATTGTTGAAGTCAATATCCTGTACATTTGAATTTCTTACTGTTTCTTTTACATCTTCTGTCCATTCAACATCTTTGCTATGTTCCACAGGGTCTTCATAGATATTTCTCCAAGATCTATCTATTTCTTCTGTTTTTTGGTGGAGTTTGTATTAATTTTGCCTTGTTTCTAAATTCTCTATAAAACATTTTTGGGTCATCATGAATTGCTTATTTTGCACTTTTCCTTTATATTTATTTGCATATCTCTAAGTTTTTCTGCCTATGCTGATATCTTTAGTCTATTATTTGCAATAGTATATTATAAGATCTTGGTCATTTCTGATACTGCACATTGCTTTTTTGACTTCTATCTTTCTAAGTATTTTTGTTCATTTGTCCCCTCTTCTATATGCTTCTAACAATGACACTTGTCTTAATTGCTTTATAGTTTTCTCTTTTCAGTGCTTCTATGATGATATTTAATTTCTTCCTTTCTTTCCCTTATTGTTCTGTGTTTATGTAGTAATACTTTATCTGCACAGTAATATCCTATTTACTTCTGTTTTATATCACATTAATTTATGTTAATAGTCTTGATTACTTAGTTTATTTGTTTTGTCACACTTCTAACATTCTGAGGTCTTATTGACTTTCTGTAATCTATTACTTTCATTTGTCTTAATATGTTAATCCATCTCTGTTAAATCAAGCAACTCTTTCCTTAGATCATTTTCTTCTACACTAAGGGCATATTCTTTGTTCTCCTTGTGACGCCCATGCCCTGGCCCAGCAATCAACTAGCCTCAATCCTCACCACTAACACCAGTGAGGGGCGTCTCATATAGGAGGAAAGGATAACAAATCCACACAGTAAAGTGCAATTTCTCTTAAGAGCACACAAAGATCAAAGTTAGTCTGGGGCTGGTTGCTCCCTTGCTCTTCAGGTCCCCAATAAGACTCCCCAATGGCACAGCTGTAGGGTCCAGATCTCAGCCTAAACCTCCAACACCCTCTTTGCCCAACCAGTGTTTCGTGTCCCTGCCCAAGTAGGTGAAACACACACACACACACACACACACACACACACACACACACACACTTTGAGAAGAGTTTATACAACTACACAGACACTCCTGGGGAAGGCTGGCACAGGTTCTCTAGCTGTGCCCCTTTTTCCCCAGACTATACAGTAGTACCAGCTGCCACCACCCACTAATATTTATCAGCTACTTAAAGGCCCTTAAAAGAGTGTCCAATTATTACTGTGCAATATTATTATCCAATTGGTAAAACCAAAAGAAAAACTGCTGCGTGGGAGATCTGTCACGCCATCAATGTTTCCTAAAAAAAAGCCAAACCACTAAAAACTCGAAGCAGCAGGTTCAAAATGTCTCCTCCGAACTGTTTAAAACTTCTTCTTTATTGAACAGGGAAAAAAAAAAAAAAGTTTCACACACAAACAAGTGTATATTTCATCACACTCATATAAAATAATCTATACATACATATAATAAATACTAAAAAATATATTACTAAAAAAAATTACTAAAATAAAATAAAAAAAAATTTAAACTGCTAATATCGGTTTAACATATAAAAAAAAATTCCAGGTAGGGATATTTAGATACTATTTCTAAAATACAAAATTTGAACTCATGCTCACTTCCTCTATTAACAATATGTCTCGCTAACGCATTTTTATTATCCTTCTTTCTAATACAATATGTGTATGTGTCTTTTTTTTTTTTTTTGTGTTGTTGTTTTTTTTTGATGGGTTATCCAATTGGTAGTATAGCCCACAATTTTACCAAAGGCATGCAAGTACTCTAAATAGCTTAAATTATCTCTACAAAAACAGCCAAAGTTGAAAGGGTTTAAAAATATTTAATAAATAGTCAAAACACAAGGCAATACTTTTACTACACAGTGCTAGTCAAGAGTTCAAAGATCACAGAGCAATAATTAAAAATAATTTAGTAGTACAGTTCTGACATCACAGAAAACACAGTCTAATCTTTCTAGTTTCTAGCTATTTCTAAGAGAAAACACAAGTATAAGATAAACTTACATATAGAGCAAGACAGTGCTGGTGAATTGGATGGTCAAGACAAAAATGCTTAATGTGCTCTGATTCTCTCTCTTTTTAAAATCACATTCCTGGTTCACATTACATCATTCTTCACACTTACCTGGGTTCCTAGGCTAACAGAAGCTACATTTACATTCTTCACCTCTGGGCAGACACCAGAGCAATAAAGGACATGTATGCATGCAAATTCTGGCCATTAACTCTGGCATTAAAACAATAGGCAGGATGCCTCACTCTAGACTTACTGGCTCTGAGTTTTAACATCATAGTGTCACAACATGCTTTACTTGGTCAGTAGAGTGCACTGTTACATTTTTTCCAGTTCCACATGTAACACTATTTGTACCATTTAAGACAACAAGCCTGTGGTTTACATTAATATTTACAGATGACAGAATTATCTCCAGAATTCTGTCTGGCTAGGCTGACAGCCTTCACCCAATCTTCACACTCCTTTCCCTGCAGGCATTGTACAGAAAGTACCAGAACATCTTCCTTTGACATATTCTGTTCATCTGTATCCTGCATCATTCATCATTCTTTCATATGGGAACTCACTGGCCTATCATTGTTCAACATTGCCTGCTTCAGAATTGCCACTGTTTCCTCCTCCTTCCCTTGGTGTACAACTCTAACTGAACTTTTGTACTGGTTTCCTACTGAAGGCTACAGAGTATCTGCATGTGACAAATAATCAGATACTCCCCATTCCACCTGTTTCTCCTTAATTTGAGGACTCATTGTTCCATTATGTTGAGACGATACCAGACTTGGATTTTATTTATTAAATCCTTCACTTCACAGGTAATCAATCAATTCAGTTTCTATTTCTTTAACTTCTCCATTACTAATCCTCTTTTCTACTTTCCTGTTTTGTTTTCTTATTTTTTATATTGTAAATGTTGCCATATATGGACACCTTTGTATGTATTTCTCTTCAAATATCTTTTGTGTTGCTTTTTTTATATTGATTAATTTGCTTTCTCCTTTGCATAAGTATTGTACCATATTAAATCTCTTTTTGTTTCCCATGTCCATATTTTCTTCATATTGTCCTGCTCCTCCTGTTTCTCCTTACTTTGAGGACTCTCTGTTCTGCCATGCTGTGACATAACCTGTGTTAGCCTTTCTACACTAAATTCTTCACTTCACAGGTATTCCATAACTTCAACTTCTGTTTAACTTCTACTTTACTAATCATTTGTTCTACATTCCCCTTTGTGATTTTCTTTTTTCGTATTGTGAAATTTTCCATATCTGAATGCTTTTGCCAGTATTTCTCTTCAAATATCTTTGGAGCTGCTTTTTTGTATTGATTAGTTTGGTTTCTCCTTTGCATAAATGTTGCAACATATCAGATCTCTTTTCCTTTGCCATGTTCATGTTTCTTTTTTTATAGCTTTCCAAAATCTCTAGATTTTGTTTATATTTTCACATTTCCTCTCTCAGTTCTTTTTCCAAATGATCCAAAATTCCTTTGTCTCTGTAATGTTTTTCATAGATGTGCCATATTAATGAACACAATTTTGCATTTGATGCTTTTGACCATTTTTCTTGTGTTAAGTATTTTTTCATTCCTCTAATTTTTCTCTCAATCTTTTTGAACATCTTCTTTCTCAGAATTCTGGACTTCTTGCATATTAGTAACAATACATTATTTTTTCCTTAGCCACACTACTCCACTCTGCCATCTTAATGTCTGTTTTCTGGTCTATCAGTTTTTGTGATTTTTGTGGACTACTACTTCCTTCTATAACAGGGGGGCCATGTCCCCTAAGCCTAGCCCAATTGTAGGAATGTTTCCATGTCTTGAGGATTCTACACTCATTTTTTTCCAGTCCCGGCACCAGTGTGCCTACCAGGATTAGGCACTTTTTAAACTGGGACTTGTACACCCAGGTGTCTTTATTTTTTAGCCTACCTCTGTCCATGAAATGTGCTATGTAAAATACAGTCTATATATTAGTGTCATCTTGGTGAGATTTGGTGAAAACAGAGACAGAGTCCACCATGTAAAGTTACTCACCAAGACATGAGGATGAATTAAATTCCAGCAGTACCCCTCTTTTTCTTGCAATATGCCAGGGGTCAGTCAGAAGACTGTCGTGGAGGATGAGATCGTTGAAGATGTACTGCAGTAAAGGTTCATAAGTTTGTGTCAAGCAACCTATTGACTTTCTAGAAGACTGACAGCCTTTATCCTGTGCTAGTAGTTTATTAACTTGTTAGAAGTGAATAAAATTATTTTAAGACCTATAAAATCAATAAAGACATTATTAGCTTTAATAAAGTAGGTATGTTCAAGCGTGGGAGTTGTGCACAATGACCCAGTATACGGGGAATAGATCATTTTAAGGTCCAGGGGAAAACATACCCAATTATAGGGCATTATTCATGCGTGTATATTTGGCAAGTTGTGAGTTCTGATAGACATTTTACATTGGGAAAACATTAAAAAAATTAAAAGAATAATATATGAACACTTGCTGGATAAAAGAAAGGAAAAATCTATGAATGCATTAAGTAGACATATACAGGAAAATAATGGACATAAATTCAGTTTTGTTGTTTTAGAACAGATAGTTACATACCCCAGGGGATTTTTTTATGAAGGAACATTTGGATAAATGAGAATTGAAGCAGCAACTGCAGTTGAATGCCACTAGTTCACCAGGTTGAAACGAAAAGTGTTCTATCAATTCTGTTTTAAAACGTAAACATTATAATATTTAGAGCTGGTTATTCTCAATTGACAATTAACTTTTTATGATGCAGTGCATAATATTTTCTTATTTGAGTATTTAAGTGTCAGTTGGTGCAAGCTTTATTATTATTTTTATGAGCTGGTATTATCAGGTGTTTTACTGTGATAGGAGAAAGTCAAGCACATAATACATTTTTTAAATCTCTTAATATAAAATGTGGTTTGGTGAATTTATTATGTTCTGAGGAAGTTCTGTTATAGCATTTATTGTGGAATGAAAGCACTTAACAGTTTTTTAAGAATGGGGTTGTACCTTTATTAAAGTTTCATTGAATTTTGGAGTTGTCTGGTTGTGTTTCAAGCATTACAGGCTTTGTTGTTACTAAGTTTATATAGGTTCATAGGTAGGTACTAGGCTATCGGCCCAAGGGCCTACGTAAGCCTAGCCAGCAAGGTTTCATAGCTTACGCCACCCAAAAAAGTTATTTTCCTGTGCCACTGTCCAGCAGAGAGACAGAAGTGATCCCCAGGGTGTATTTCCTATTTCCCATCCACTCATCAAGATTTTTCTTGAAGAGTGCTAATGAAGAACTTTGCTTGACATAGATGGGTAGCTTGTTCCAGAGTATAGGAAGTCTCTGGGACAGGAATCTATCCCTCCAGTGTGTCCTGTTTATTGTGGTGACAAGGTTTAGGTCCCTAGAGCTTGTAGCTCAGAGGGATTGGGATTTCTTTAGGTGTAGCATGTCCAACAGCTCTGGGTTTGACATAGCTTTATATGTTAGGCAGAGATCACCTTGGAGTAGGTGATATGCTACAGAGTAAAGCTGGAGTTTTTTGAGGCGGTCAGTGTAGGGCATTTGTTTGAGACCAGTAATCCTCTTTGTGAGGTACTTCTGTGGCCTTTCCAGCTGCTGCAAATGTCTTGTGAGGTACATTCCAAAAGGGGCGTTGTACTCTATAATGGGTCTAATGAGTGATGAGTAGAGGGGAACAATGACCTCTTACCTACTTATACGTTCAAGTCCTTGTTGGATACTCATAATGAGGAACTAGACTTTCTTTTTAGTGTTTACTTATTCCACATTGCTGGCAATTTTAGAGTAATGTATCTATCCCATTTTCTCTTGATCTACTGTTTGCTGCACACACTTTCCAGGCATAAAGTTTCAGAAAAGGCTGAATCAAATATGGCTCTATATTGCAGCACTTAGTTGCCTCTGATATGCTTTAAAGTAAACAAAACATAATGATAACTCTGAAGGTCTTTCTGAGTGGGCCATGTTTTCTTCTCTCAATATTTTCCTACTGAGAAAATGTTGTAAGTTGTAAGTTTTAAGAATATTGAAGTGGTACTGTATTCAGTGGTAAGGACAGATGAATGAAGAATATAAAGGAATCATAACAACTTGAATGAGCAGACTTGGCCTTTCATACCAGGTGTGCAGCTAAGTAAACCATTCTGGCCTTATTAATTACACAGTAGTCTAAACTTAACTTATTGTTTACTGTTGTTCATTAGTTTTTTTTTAATTTAATCACCTGTCGTGAATACTAAATCATTAATATTGTAATTAAACAGCATGCTGTTCATTGCCAGATAGGTTAGTTTTATGCCATTAATGTTACACTAGCAGCACATTTTTTTCTCATTCTTGCTGTAGTTTTACATCATTTGTCTTGGTAATGGTGCTTTTTGGTTTGCTCTGCTTATTTTAGTATTCCCAGTCCTTCCCTATTTTTATGGCTGTAAATAAAACACCAAATAGGAGGGGTGCCGATTAGCACAGATCCATGTTGAAACACTGCTGTTCATTTCAGTAACTTTTCATAAAGAACTTGACAATTTGGTCTTCTGTGTTTTATCATTTTGCAACTTGCCCATCTGACTATATTACAATTAACAATAAGCTGGATTCACTTACATGGGGTAACATTGAAGCCTTTGGTAAAGTACAGTAAGGCCTTCATCAAGTACATCTGTCACATCTTCAAAGATGGCCACCAAACTGAACAGGCAAGATACCCTGATTATGACCTGCTCCAAAATGTTACAGAGACTACCGGAGAGGCTGTTGGGTCTATAATTATTTGGATATGATGTTACACACCTTTTGTGTCTTGGTAGAATGACAGCTTTGTGCCAGGGATCAGAAACATACTTGATTACTAGGGCTTTGTTTAGTAAACTGTGTATTTGCTTAGGATATAAAGAATATTGTTAAGGAAGCCACCAAGGGTTCTGCCTGAGCCTACAGACCTGGGGCTCTTTTTTGACTTGTTGCTTTATTCTGTCTAAAGTAATATAACATACCTCACATTCTTTCTGTTGGACAATACAGTTGTATTCAAAGATTTCTAAAAATGTAAAACACTGAAGCAATTAAGCAGTACATATGTTTTCTCCTGCATGGGAGAAACAACTTCAGTATATTTATGGATAATGTGTGATGCTACCTGTTTTTACAATATAATTTTCTCAATTAGTCAAAGCAGACATCGTCTCCAATTTTAGATACTAGTTTTGTTTTGATATTTGAGCTAATTTGTTAAACAAGCCCCCAGATTCAGCAAGCAGCCATGCAGGAATAAGTTATTCCTGCACAGCAGGGACCATTCCTGTTCAGCATGGCAGTGCGCCATGCATATGATGAAGGCACGCTGCCGTGCTGTAAAATGGACATGGTTCCATGTATGAGTGCAGGGTGTGTGTCTGAGAGCAGAGCTCTCACAATATATACACCCACTGCACTCCAGAATTGCCTTTTGGCAATTTAAAATGAGCAAGAACACTTGTAACACCCCCAACTCGTCAGGATAACAAATCTGGTCAAAGCCATAAGGGACAATTGTCCCTACCAAGACAAAAGTTGTTAGAATAACACATTTAGCATTAGCACATAGTGCACACCTGCTAATCTATCAGAGTAAGGAATGTGAACAAAGACAAAAGGGACAATCGTCCCACAAAACAGAAAGTTGATAGAATAACAGGTTCAGCATTAGCATGGATGTTCTGAAGGGTACAAATAAAAAAACACAAATACATTTATTTTAAACATGCAGTAAAATTTAAGCATAGCTGCGCCTGTGTGCCTGTTGCTTAGCTACACTTAGTCCAGCTTAAACAGCACAAGAAGTTAAATAGCAAAAGACATCCAACATAAGCAGTACTGCAATAGTGTAGTGGTTAGAGCGTACGCTTTGCATGCAGCCATTCCTGGTTTGATCCCCACTGTAACCACTTTGCATTTTACATGTGAAAGCAGTACATAAACATTTTTTTTTATAATTAGCTACTAAATAACATATATTTGTTAACGAGAGTACCATAGTAGGTCTAGATATGAGGTGTCAGTTTAATAAAGATGTGAAACCCCCATATAAACACAAGTGTCCCATATACTATAGCCACACATGAATAAATGTAATAAAAATACACTGGGGGGTGTCAGAGACAGTAAACACATTTATAATATGTAATGAATGATGAAATAATCCCATACAGCATATAGTTTATAAAATAAAAAAAGCAATGCTAAGCATTGCACAGCTTTGCTAACTGGGTGTAAGCAGTGTGTACATATGAATACTAAGCAATGAATAGCCCAGCTAGGTGGATTTGCCCATTGGTAAGCAATGCTGAACATGCCCTTTTAAGCACTGCCAACCTTAACTAAGCAGGTTTGCCTTTAGCTTAGAGCAGCATATTCAAAACCGTCCAATCATGGCAAAGGACAGGAAATCAGCCATATTTAAACCCCACAGGCAGGAATACATCTCATAACTGGTTGCAACTTCACACTGTAGGCAGTATGGCAGGAGTTGGTGAGGGCATGCACTTCTGGGTGCAGCACTGCGGCATACAGGAGTTCAAGGTCATGGTAGGACTCCTGGTACAAAACCATGATGAGAGACTGCTGCAGGGCCAGTACCAGTGCTCCCAATATAAAGCAGAAGCCTAGGACCATCTCGCCAGTGATCTCACCAGTGCCACTGGTATCCCTCGGACTGGTGAGCAGGTCCGGCACCACTATGCTAACTTGAAGCAGAGGTAAAGGGAGCTCTTGGATAAGTGGGTCCAAGAAGCAAGACAGAGGGATGATGTCCCAGCAGTGTACAAGTAGTCATATCAATAACTGTTTACTAATGTCCAACCTGTGTATGTGATGGATAGGTATGCCTAAATATTTCTCTTTCCCTTGCAGCTGAGCGGGCTGTGAATCAGGAAGCCCATGCTAGTAGGTTGCAAAGGCTGCGTCACGAGGCTGGTGAGTAACAATCCTGCTTGTAGTAGTCATACCAAATAAATATAAAGTAGTAGAAAGTCACCTGGCAGTATAAAAACTGTGTATGGGTTGTACTGAATAAACCAGACAATATGACAGTAATAGTCCCATATAGGTTATATTTAAATAAAACTGTAACTGCCTAGCAATACATTTCTAAATCCTGGATTGGTTGTGTTTATTCTGGTATTGTATGGCATTTAGTGTTGCATTCTCTGAATAGTAATGTTGTGTTAACCACTGTTACCCACACTGTGCTACATAAAAAATGTCTAGGAATGTCTGTATAAGACTGTTGCAAATACAAGGTCAGATTGTACAACCAAGAGAGATTTAGACAGAAAACACAGAAGGAATAGACAGCAATATCCAAATAGCACACTCTGATGAAACTTAAATTGTTGTATTTTTAGCAGACACAGCCATAGTTTGAATCCTGGGAGTGGTAGTAAGCTGTATGCATAATCATACCTCTCAACTGTACAGATTTTTCCAGAATGTCTAGATAATTGGCTCATATTTTTGACCTGTTTCTCTGTCCCCCTGGCAAATCAGTAGGATGATCACAGAATTGTAGTCACTAAATAATGACATACATTTGATTTTCATACCTCAAAACCTTCAGAAAATGTATATTAAAACAAATCCTGTTACTCTAGCAACACTCCAAGTTTATGAGAGCAATATTCAAAATATGTCCCTACCTGTACCCCCATTTTGTCAAGCTTTGTCCAGAGTGTTTACATTAAGAGATTGAGAGGTATGTGCATAATATTAACTAGGAATCTGGGAATATGTATAGAAATGGTCAGGTACTGTTAACAAACATTCCCGCCACAGGTCTACCAAGTAAGAGATGTAGAATTTAGCTATTAGACAGTTGAAGTATACACTGTGTACAAACATACCACTGCCCAAATTAAGACCACAGGGTATTGTAATAATACCTGTTGAGTAATGATTAGAGCAATGATCATTAAAGTTGTGAGTACTGCAAGGGTATATAAATTGTTAATTGACATCCTCCCACCATATCTGCAACAGTAATCTAAACACACAAATCAATGGGTATGTTTACACCAAACCTACTGTTGGGGCATATGTCCTATTCAACAAATATTGAAATGTGTTTCTATTAATGTTCCATGTTGAAATACTATCATTGGTGGCCTGTTGCTATCAATGTAACATGCATGCAGTTGTAATGGCCACTGTGGTTCCATGTATGCATGTGTTATGTTTGCTATGCACCTGTTCCAAATCTGGTGTTTTGGGTTAATGGCAATGTCTATGCATGCTGTTATAACTAATCCTGGATTGTGTTGACTGTTACTACCCCACATATGTTCTAAAACTGCAACACCATAGAACGTTTGGGAAGGCCAGTCCCAGCGGACCCACCTCTCCCACTTCATCTGGCCATGCCAGTGGGCCTCAGCACATCTGGGAACTTCTCGTCCTCTGGTCCTGCACCACCTTCGGGTGGAGCCACCTCAGGGGATGGGTCTCATTCCCCTCCCCTGAGAGCGGGCGCAGACAGGATACTGTCACCCGAAGTCAGGTCCGGGGATTGGTGCATAGTGAGCTCCAAAGGGAGTTTAGAAATCTGCTACACCAGCTTGAGGGCCCTGTGGTGCATTTAGAGAGTCAGCCTGCCCCTCCTGCTCAGCCGCCTTCGGGGCCATGAAGGTGCAGTGATGACTGCCCATGGGTGGGGACCTCAGTCCCACTGTTTCCATTTAGGGGTTCATGGGCTTCCGATTTCCAAACACCACTCCCCGTCCAAGGTGTTTACCCCCCACGTGTCATATACCGCCCCTGTATGCTGTCTTGTCTGTCTTCCTACCCAATCTACCTCCCCAAATATACCTACTATCCTTCCCCAACATCCCACTCTCACCTTAAAAAAAAGGGCAATCTATTCTCAAAAAAAAAAATTGCCCCATAAATAGCTGCCCATTTCGCACATGTGTCCGCTGGACACGTAATCTGGTCTAATTGGCTTCACAACACATTATAGTTGTCCTCACCCCTCTCTCAGGGGTTTGAGTATCCAAATATACCTCCAAATTCAGTATATATGCACAGATGTTGTTGTAGAAGAAATGGACAGCTATGGACCTTCTCTACACCCGTTCTGCACATCCCTAGCTAGTTTCCCTATTGTCTTTCCCTCTTTGTGCCCCCTTTTTCACCACTTTCCTATCACCCCTTTTTTTCTTTTCTTTTAAAGAAATTAGCAAGGGGGTAAGCAAGAGTAAGCACTTTTAAGCAGTAGTAAGTGGGTTTAAGCCTGTTTGTGTGCCGCTAAGCAATGCCTACACAGATTAAGCACTTTTCAGGCTGTCTGTAAGCCTATTTAACCAGAAGTTAGCATTGCTGACCACCACGCAAACTCGCTTACAACTGCTTAAAAGTGACTTAGTCACTCTGTATCCAACAGCCCTTGTTCTGCCCAGCAACAAAATAATCAGCCCTTGCAAGTCTTGAACCCAGGACCCTGCACACCATAGGCACAGCAAGTTACCACTAAGCCATTTGAGCTATAGATAAGTGTGAAGCTTTCTCAAACATATCATGCAGCACAGTCATTCAACAGTAGGGAAAATATATTTATATATGTATATGTCCATAGGTAGGTACTAGGCTATCGGCCCAAGGGCCTAAGTAAGCCTAGCCAACAAGGTTCCCTGGCTAACGCCACCCAAGAAAGTTAATTGCTTGTGCCCCTGTTGAGCAGAGCCAGAGAAGTGATCCCTGGGGTGTATTTCCTATTTCCCATCCACTCATCAAGATTTCTCTTGAAGAGTGCTAATGAGGAACTTTGCTTGACATATATGAGTAGCTTGTTCCAGAGTATAGGAAGTCTCTGGGACAGGAATCTATCCTTCCAGCATGTCCTGTTTATTGTGGTGACAAGGTTCAGGTCCCTAGAGCGTGTAGCTTGGAGGGATTGGGATTTCGTAAAGTGTAGCATGTCCAACAGCTCTGAGTTTAACATAGCTTTATATGTTAGGCAGAGATCTCCTCAGAGTAGGCAATATGCTACAGAGTAAAGCTGGAGTTTTTTGAGATGGTCAGTGTAGGGCATCTGTTTGAGGCCAGTAATCCTCTTTGTGAGGTACTTCTGTGGCCTTTCCAGCTGCTGCAGATGTCTTGTGAGGTAGATTCCAAAAGGGGTATTGTACTCTATAATGGGTCTGAGTGCCGAGTAGAGGGGAACAATGACTTCTTCTTTCCTGGATGAGAACCCTTTTGTGATGAGGTTAGATACACAGGAGGATTTCTTGGCTACTGTAGCGATGTGATTATCAAAGGAGAGACTACTGCCCACCAGGGTCCCAAGGTCTCTTATCACACATTCGGCGTTAAGTAGACTGCAGATTATGTGGTTGTTCATGGGTACAGAGTTTTTACCAAAGGGGATGACAATGCACTTTTTGGCATTGAGCTTGAGGCCATGCCTCTGACACCAGGCATCTGTCTCAGTGAGGCCCTTCTGTAGGATGTCACATCATTTGGGGACTAGACTATGGCTCCCAGTTTGCAGTCATCTGTGAACTTCATTAGCCAGAGGCCTTCTGTGTAAGCCTGTACTTCAGAGAAGTAGATACCAAACAGGAGAGGTCCCAGGACTGAACCCTGTGATACTCCACTTGTCACTGGTTTGAAGTCAGATTTGGAGTCTGTAACATTTACAGTGTGGGTTCTGTCAGTGAGCCAGTTGGCAACCCATCTTGTGACGTAGGGATTTATACCTAGTTTAGTGAGTTTAGCTATAATTCCAGAATGGGTGATGGTGTCGAAAGCCTTGGTGAGGTCAAGATAGGCTGTGTGAACCACCTTACCCTTGTCTACAGCTTTAGTGACTGCCTCAAAGAAGTCGATCCGGTTCAGAAGGCATGATCTGCCTTTCACAAACCCAAACTGGGTGGACTCCAGAGTTTGGAGGTTACCAATGTCTTTGTTTATGAGTTCCATGATGATACATTCCATGGCCTTGCAGACCAGGCTCATCAGGCTAATAGGGCAATAGTTCCCAGGATCAGTGGTGGCTCTCCCTTTATGGAGTGGGATAACTGTTGCTGTGTGCCATTCAGTGGGTACAAAGCCTGACTTGAGGCTATGATTAAACATGGTGTTTAGGTGGGAAGCCAGTTCATTCTGAAGTTTGTGTAAAACGCAGCCTGGGGTGTTGTCTGGTCCCATGGATGCTGTGTTTTTGGTTTTAGAGAGTGTAGCTTTTACCTGCGTAGATGTGATTACAGGGACTCTGTATTCTTCCTGTATAGATATGGGCCTTTTAGGAGGTGAGAAGGGGGTAAAGTTAGCACTGAACCTATCTGCCAGGATGTTGGCAATATCAGTTGGTTCTGTAATTTTCATGCCATTGTGCTGTAACTCAGAACAGATCTGGGTGTTGCCATTGAGATTCTTGACATAGCTATAGAATGCTTTCTAGTTGCCCTTAGAATCAGTGACGATTTTGTTTTTGTAGCTAGCTTTGGAGGATCTTATAAGGGATCTCAGCTTCTTACTAAGGCTGACCAGGCAACTCCTCCACTTATGGGATTTTACTCTCTTTTGCAACAGTTTCTTCCTTCTGTTGTAGGGTTTGTTTATGGCAGGGGACCACCAGATTGCCTTCCTTTTTTTGGAGGATAGCGTCTTGGTTCTGTTTGGGATAGCATGATCCATGCACTTGTGTAAATGCTTATAGAGTGCATTTGTGTAGGATTCAGCAGTCGTAACTGTATCGTCCATCTGCATGGGTGTCATGAAGTTCACCACTTCTGTCTTAAGAAGCATGAAGTTGGCTTTGGAGAAATATTTTGCCGTGGTTTCCTTAATGGTGGGTGGGGGCGGGATACAGATATCTAGGGTGATTAGCTTATGGTCGGATCTGACCAACAAGGAGTTGATTTCAGTTTTGGAACACCGGTAACTCATGTTGGTAATGACTATGTCTAGGATAATGTTGCCTCTGGTGGAGGTGTGGATAAGTTGATCCAGGGATTGGAATTTATGAATTCCAGAAAACTTTGAGCGAAGGAGTTGGTACATGAGTAGTTTTCCTAGTTAATGGTGGGGTAGTTGAAATTGCCCATTATTAGGGTGTTTGGTTGAACCCTAATATTTTCCAGTATATCAAGAAAAGAGGAGTGGGAATCCTGGGGCATGGTGGGGGATCTGTAGCAAGCTACAATTTGGATTGCAGTTTTGCCCAGAGTTAGTTGCACTTGGATAACCTCAGATGCATTATGCTGCACAGCTAACCTGGAGGTGTGGATATCCTTAATGAATATGGACACACCTCTGCCTTTGGTGTTCTGGTCCAGGTTAGATGGCCGGAAATTGTGGTATGAGTTATAGCCTGGCAATGCAGGGGTGCTCTCTAGAGCCTTGAACCAGGTCTCAGTCACTGCACAGATATCGATATTCTCCATTTTAAGGAGTGCCTCAAGTGAGTGCGTATATATCTATCTATCTGTATATATATATATATATATATATATATATATATATATATATATGTGTGTGTGTGTATATATATATATGTGTGTGTGTATATATATATATATATATATATATATATGTAGATAAATATATGTATTGCATTTGGACATCAGATCCACACTCTGAACCTCTCACTGCAAAACATCTGACCAGAGACACTGTAAATGAGGGTGAAGGGGCTGAAGGGGCCCAAAATAGGGAGATCTCATAATTATTGCCATTATCCCTTTCTCCACAGCTGAACTGATCTGCCTTGCAACAAAATAACCAGCACTTGCAAGACTTGAACCCAGGACCCTGCACAATATAGCCACAACAAGGTAACATTAAGCCATCTCAACTGTAAGATGTTGGGATGATTTCTCTAACATATCATGTTGAACAGTCAGTCTACCATATGGAATGTACAATGTGGAAGCACTAAACATTCTAGTGATACATATAGACACACACACACACATGTATATGTATATATATATATATATATATATATATATATATATATATATATATATATATACACACATACACAAATACACACACACACACACACACACACACACACACACACACACATATATATATATATATATATATATATATATATATATATATTTATATACACATACACATGCACACACACATACATACATACATACATACATATATAAATATATACTTATAGATATAGAGGGTGCACAGCATATCAAACAGCCATTATTCCTACAGTTGCCACCTTTTCAAATGGCCAGTGTCTGATTCTTTCCTACATATGAGAATTATTGCATGAAACATATACTCACACACAATGCAAAGGACATGACACCACACTCAGTTTGCATACATATAAATGTTTATTTGTGTACTATTTCAGTTGTTTATGCCATTTCTTATAGCATTTAGGTGTTTGAACTACATAACTGATTACTGCAACTCTCAAAGAAAACATATGATACAGTAATCTGCAAAACATAGCATACTTTGCTGTCTAGGCTAAAGCCTTCAAGTAGTACAACAGTGAAAAACAGCAATATTTCAAATATGGCCCTGTGTTTCAACCTCTGTCCTCCACATATATACCAGGCTTTGTCCAGATGTCATGCAGTAGAATGTTGACAGTTAATGGTCTATTATTTACTGCTGACATTCCTATCATTCCAGTGATGTTGTGGACTCCCACACAAGTTGTGGGGTAGGGTCCATATATATGAGGGCTACAGCTGGACAAAACATGTGTGACCCTGTACAGTCTGAAGATCAGTGTATGGAGAACACTGTTATATGCCCTTATAAGACATTTTATGGGGGAGGGGTATTAAATGTTTTTAACCTAGGCTGTTACATGTGAGGGATATCAGTAATAAGAAATATTAAGGTATATGACTGTACATTTTCATATGTTACACCATGGGGACAGTGGTAGGCTAGACCTTACTGTCTTGCACACAGTTCTGTTTGTCAGTGTGATAGTGATGTTTTAAGTTAAGCATTGTTATGTAATGGATACATTTATATTGTAACAACTGATACTTTTCCCCCTAGGGGGTTGAGTACAGAGTGTAATTGGAGGCTGTTGAACTACATCTGCAATTGTTGATTGATTCTCATCTTCAAGGTAAGTGTGTTATACACTGTGAAATTTGCTGGTGTTACAGGATTGGTTGCAACGTACCCGTACTCAGGAATATGAAGTCAGAAACACAAATGGATGTTGCCATGTACTAATATCAATCAATGGAGAGAATCTCCCTGATATGTCAGGGACAAGACCTGTGTGGGGAACAGACAAAACATAACATCATGTGGATAAGCCCGGGACAAGACCTGTGTGAGGAATAGACAAAACATAACATCATGTGGATAAGCCCACAGTTGACAGCTATGCAGAGAGAGACTGCATTACATGCAAAACTAACATGTATACACAAACCCTTTAAAACTAGCAGTATTCAATGCATATAACAGCAATACTCACACACTGTCCCTAGGTCTGGAACCTTATACAAACATGTAGTTGGCCTGTGTGCACAAGCCCTGTTGTAAGAGGTATAGCTACCTGCTGTCTGTAACACTGCTGCCCACACACAGGAAGGATGTCTTCCATACAGGAAAGGTAAAGGGACAATGCAGACACTGTCACTGCATACAACAAAATAAAATGTGTACTGTTACTGATTGTTGCATTGCCATGACACTGATATGGGTACTACAGTAGGCATGCTTATCACGTAGTAATCAGAGAAGTGTACAACTGTGTTATGACCCACTGTCCATGCCTACCACTAACAGCTATATCAAGACCCATATACACTGAATATCTAAGTGTACACAACCCTGTTGGAATGCCAGGTTTGTGTGCTGTATGCCAGTGACACCACAGGAAATCATTTCAAAATGTTTCTCACCTCAAATGTGACCCATAGCCTGTAAAATTTTATTTAAAAAGAAACCAAACTGTTTCATGGAAGATGAGCAATCATTGCCAAGTAAAGATGTGATATGATGTTAGAGTACAAACCAAGACAACTGGATGCTGTAATCATCTCAGCAGGTGTTTACACAACATACCAGTGTTAGGGTGTGCACACACATTCAACTGGCTTACTGTACTGAGTATTACTTCCCATATGCTGGAGGGACAGGTTCATAACCCAAAGACTGTCCATGCTATGGAATAGACATCCCATACATGTCAAGCAGAGCACCTCACTGGCCCTCTTCAAGAGAAATCTTGATGAGTGGATGGGAAATAGCAAATTCACCACAGGGATCACTTCAGTGGCTTTACTTGACAGAGGTACTGGCAACTAAGGTCAGGTGGCACGATGCCAGGGTAATCCCATGGGCTAGGCTTGTAAAGGCTCCAGGGCCATTAGCCTAGTACACACCTATGAACCTATACATTTCCACAGGACAGGTTATGTTCCCTATTGAACTGAGTAGGCTATAGGGACACATCACAGGTGGGGATTGTGTTGACGTGCTTTTGTGGGGTCATGTTCCAGTTGCACAAGTACCATGCATTGTAACAGGAGTGTGTACACTTCATATCCACTGTAGCTATATGGAATCAGCAGTACCTTACCTGTACAACTATCCTCCACCAATGATAGAGTAATCCCCCTTGGTGGACAGCACTGAGACACAAAGCACATAATAGGTTGCTGTAGTGGCTGTACAGGGACACAAAGGTACAGACCACAACTTGGAAGCAAGTGCATCTCTATTTGAGCAAGCATTTAGGTTCACAGGTGGCCTCCTGTAAGGCTGACTATGACTAGAAATCAGACATATGCAAACCACCAAGGCCAGTTGCAACCATGACTACACATATGTATGCAGTATCAGAGCCAGTAACACAAGTCAACCTGTACTTGGGGGTAAAGCACACCTCATACACACATGCCATGGATACAGGCAAGCTGCATCAGACAGGATAGGCGGGAACAGTGGCACCCTGTCAACAACAGTAGTACAGGGGGATATGCACATCACCCACACTCCTGCCCATATCAATGGTGAGCATGGACATAATGCCGACTGATGGCAACAACAGTAAGTCTCTATGAGACATGAGAACATCACAGTTTGCCTCCTACATTAACACAGGCATGTGCTCACAGTCCCATCACACACTACATTCAAACACACTCATGCATCCATCCACACGGAAGATGGGCACTGTCTTCCCTCTACAGAGAAATGAATGGTGTGCAGTGGATTATGCCATTAAGTATCCAATATTGGGGGAACTGGACAGGTCAGGGCCAGGAGTGTAATGCAAGATGTACAAGCCATGATATCCTACAGTGTTATGGTATAGTCTGGATTATTTGCAAGTAATACCCACTGTTGATGTGCACGTGGACAACTGCATGAGGTCCCCTGACCTTTTTTCCTGTTTGTCTTCCATGTACAATGTCTCGGGAATGCCTGCCCACATACACACCCCTGGAAGATTTTGCTATAATCCAGTTCCTCATAGTCCATCATGCTATCCTCTTCGGCTGCAGGGCCCAGAATCTGCAGGAGAGGACAAACCTGTGGAATGAGCTTGTCCACAGGGTATACGATGTCAGCCTGCACTACTGCAGTTATGAGCAGGTGCAGTATCGCTGCATGGATCTAATCCGCCACACCTGTCAGTGTGCCACTGCAGTTAGGGACCAGCTAGCCACAGGTGGGGGTCATGCCATCCAGCCCCCTTTGACTCATGCTGAGGAGCTCCTCACCAGCCTTGGGGCATCCGCACGCCAGCCAGTCAGCAAGCTGAAGACAGCATTGTGGAGGTGGGTGCCACCCACACAATGGACGAAGAATGTGCAGGTAAGGCCCCAGGGCACATTAGTAGACCACTGTTGCTTATCCATTTTCATCTGTAAAGTATCAACATGCATATGTCAGATAAGATAGTATGTTGCTGCAGTGTAGTAATGAAAAGATGTGCATAATCTCTAGTATTGTGGGTTTGTACTGTTGATGTGCTGAAATGCTGCTCCCACCCTGTACTAATGCCACATGTGTGGCTACTGACATTACATCTCTCACACAACTATTTAGATCCCCCTGGTATACAACTGGGCCAGCAGCCTGTAGCTGGTGTGTATGGAGTTGTTTTGTTTATGTTTGCCAGTACACCGGCCATGTTATGGCCATGCTATTTGCCATGCACACCTGTAGCACACATACCCATAATGCACGCTGTACACATTCACATATTTTTGCTGTTAACTGCACTGCATCACAGTGGTCACCATGGTGGCATATCTGAAGGGTATGTAAGAGTTCTGCAGTATACCTAACAACCTGTCAGTGCAAGATGTGTGGACAGAGATGAACATAATGGTGGGACAAATGGCCTACAGTAGGACAACGGCAAATCACAATACCACATTCCACACCTTTTACAACCTGAAATGTGATCCTAACATGAGCAATGAATGTGTAATATGGAAACCTATGTCAGGACAACAAATATGGGGAATACATACCTTAACATACACTGGAAGCATATGTGTGCACACACTCCAAATAACATATTGTGGAAGCAGCTTGTGAGGTACTGACAGCATTCACTCTTCTTGAGTACTGACCTTCCATCAAGTACAGGGTCTCAGTGTCACACCAAGTAATGGTCTGTTGTCCAAGAAGTATGTCCATGACATTTACCCACTCACCTGCAACAGAGCAGCTGTGGCTTGCACACATCTTACAAACCATGAAATGGATCCCATATCTGAAAGGTAGCACTCAGGGGTGGGAAACGTAGCCTTACCTCACCATTGCATATACCATGGCAAACAGTGCAGACAGTCATGTATGTGTGTATGAGGTATAGGACAACATTAATGCAGAAAATAAACAGATGACAACACATGTTGTAAACTGGTCATGGAGGCTGCCCAGAAACATGCAGCAACACTGAGGGACTTGCAGGAATGTCTAGCAAGTACCACCTGTGCAGTACCTGTGTCGACAATCGCCTGACATCTGCATAAGTGTGGCCTATGGGAGAGGGTAATCAGACAGAAGAGTTGTTCCACAGGCAACATCATCCAGGGCTCTCTACAGATAGCATATGCATAACATCAAGTCTCCCAGAGGCATGTGTTGCAATGTGTTCTGGTGTCATGAGACCAAGGCTGAAACTTACAGACAGTATTCATAAAGATACATGTGGTGCACAAACAACACCTCACTCCACCTCAGGGCCACTATCCCCATTTTTACCTTGCTTGTGCCAGTGTACACCTTTAGGTTTGCTGTTCATTAGTAGGAACTAGGCCAGTAGACATGGTGTTCAGAATTTGGAAGACTGCAAAATAACACGTGTGACACATAGTTGTCAAGCATCTGCAATAAGGCTCAGGATGGGGAGGGGTGTCATCCTGAAACACAACAGTGAACTGAAGCATACATCCAAAGCTTGCTAAGAATGGCTGTATCTGAACACAATAAAGGTCATGAATTGTGTCAGACATAACCCTGACTCCACAGCAATAGTGAAGCCACTGTGTGACCTCCAAGGGCTGTGCACATAAGCTGACCTTGCAATCCGGCGGAGTTGGGGGACATTTGTAGTGTGGAGTGACCAAATAATGGCAAGTGAAGATGGGCCATGCTAGTATACCCCTTACAGGAATAGTGACTGCTGTAGTTTTCTTAACAGGTGCTGCAACAAACCATTGTGTTAAGGTTGCGCACGCTTATGCAACCCACATATTGTATGCATCTCATTCAGCATCTGCACGACTAACACATTTGTTTGATACTGCATTGGATTGCACAGGTCATATGTTACACATCAGGTGTGTGTAATGTTAACATATGCAGTACTGTGGCCCCATTGCATACCATGGAAGAGGCTGGTATGTCAACAAGGGTGTGTACACATATCCACATTAACTTTGAAAGATGTCAGTGTAATCTGATTTTATTTCTCATACATGCACTGCTGATGATGAGATCTGCAAATCAGATGTCAGGCATTAACTATTGACATCAGTCCTCATATCATCCCAGGTATGTGTAAGACAAACACACAGGGATTTGAGCAAACATAACTGCCACACATATACACATTCAGCAATGGTGTGTACACCTGTGAGGTATGGTGCATAGTACATGCCAGTGTGCTGTACAGGTGCACAGCAATACTGTGTACATGTGTGCAATGTGTTCCAGGGGAAGGGGCATCATCTACTAACACAACTCATGCATCACAGAGATGTATGATGTTGGTAAGAAGGATTGAGTATGGCTGCAGTGCATGCTGCTGAGTGCCATATGTCATGCATGTTGACTGTTGGGTAATGAGAGGTCTGTGTAATATATTTGTGCCACCTCACCTGTAAGTAAGTGTGTGTGTATGTGTGTGTGTGTATAGAGGTAAACCATAACATACAGGTCTTAAATTACATTTTTTTGCCCCTCACAGGTGGCAAGGTGGGTCAGGGTCCCTCCTGCAGCAAACTGATGTTAGTGTCCATACAGACTCTGACATTGATGATAGGCATGGTGAGGCACAGGCAGTGTTGTTAGGGGCCGAAGCTGTGCCATCAGTTGACATCCCACTTTTATCCACCCCATCCCCACACACAGTCTCAATACCCATACATACCCCATCATCACTGGCCATAGATGAGGGACAGTTGGCGGGTGGTGGCATGAGACAGGACAGTGTGGGGACTATGGCAAGTGTGTCTGTACATAGCAGCCATAGCCAGATGACCGGTGAGGTACCACACAGGCAGATGTACAGGGGTTCTCATAGGAGGGCTGCTGGCCATCATGCCCCTGGCAGTAATGCCACAGAAGGTGTCACCAGATTTGTGTTTTGGGCCATCATGGAGGCACAAGCACATATAGAACATTACACCAGACAGAGTCTGAGGCTCCAGAGGGCTACTCATTCTGCTGTACTTGACAATATCCATGATCTTGCAGGTGCCCACCATTATTCTGCAGAGGTCCTGGATAAATGGCTGGGTGAGATGGTGGGAATCCTCGACCGTGTGTTGTCTGTGGTAGAGCATGTGGTGGGAGTAGGTCAGCGGCCATGTGGACGTAGGTCAGCAACACCAACAGGTGGAGGTCTATGTGGACTTGCAGCAGCTCACGGCCACTCCCGTAGTGGCAGTATCAGCAATAGCACTGCATGGGGGGGTGCTGTCCACACCACAATGCAGCAGGCCAAGTACACATGGTCCTGGCCAGTCCTAACAGGGATGCGGATCCAGTGTACAATTGTCATCATCAGGGGAGAGTAACATATCTAGGCTTCTGCCTGGTAGTGCCCATGAAACCCCTGTCAGGCACAGTTCCCGTGTCTGTGGCCAGAGACAGTGAACTATACACCCTGCCATGTAGAGTCTGCAGCTGTCCAACAAACCCCTGTATAGGTCAGCCACATGGCAGACGTGTGCAGACATACACACACACTTCACCAACACAGCTAAGGCACCTCCCTCATACCTACACACACCACATCTGCACAGCCCATTTAATAAAGAACCCCCTAACCCACACAAAGATGTCAACCAAACAGCTCAGCCTAGGCCTCTGACAGACCTCCCAAAACACCCTGTGCATATGATGATACCTATGCCACATCCCTGTCATCCATACCATCAATGCAGGGACATGTTGATATGGTTCTGATGGACATGGTGAATGTCCTAAGATTTAGCAATGTAATGCTGTTGAACGTGTTTTCAGCTGGAATGATTAATGCTTACACGTCAGGATGTGTAGCTGTCCAACCATGATGCATTGTAGCTGTTATTAACACTGTCTGATTGTGGTCTCCATAATTTATTCTGTTTGTGTTTTAGGTGTCTGTGTGTCAGCAGTATGTTGATCTGCTGTCCTGTCCTACAAGGGGTGTAGCACTGTGGTGACACATTGACTGTGTCATATCCCGGGTACAGCTGAACACAGGTAACAGGTCTGTATAAGAGTTACTGCATGTGCCACATGGCTGATAGGTCTGAGGGGTATATACAAGTGAGTGCATGGTGGCTGATGTCAGCAACTCTTCTACAGTGGACAATTGTAAGTGTACTGTGTGGCACACACCAAATGTCCATGAATAACACACACACACATGCTTTGGTGTTGATGCAACACACAGAGAATACTGTTCACATGGATGTACTTCATTTTGCAATGAACTTATTTTGGCCTATGTAATTCCACCCAGACCAAATTGCCAAAACATCACATCAGGAAATAATCAGTTCACCAGTTTAATGTCATTGACAATGGTACTGGCAGGGTATATGTCCTCTTCCCCAATGTAGTGCAGTCCTGGAGTTGGTGAACATAGGTGTGCTGGTGTGGGTGGCACAGCCTCCCACTTTGGAGGGTGTGGGGTGGCGTAGAACCACACATAGTGTGATTAACTACTTAACCTGTTAATATAAACTGTACAGTATAACAGCACACTAAGCGGGGGGATACCCACAACAATAACCCCAATGTGGGTGGCTGTGGCCACAACCACACCCATGTATATATACCAACTCCTGTATCTCTGTACAGTGGGGAAGAGGGCATGTACACATCCACTACTAGTTTTGCTTGAATGTGTTTCCACAAGATGATTGCTTTGAAATGTTACCTTTAGCCAGCTAGTTCTCAGACAGATGATCTCCTGGGACATATATTTTCTTCAAACTGAAGTAGATCCCTTCACATACACACACACTTACTTTGCAACACTGAGAGTAGAACCCCTACCTAGGTACTTATTGCTAGTAATGTGTGTGGCTTTCATTGCACACACCACAGAGCTTTTAGGGTGAGGTGTGTTCCGAGATTCCTGTTAAGTGAAGAATATCACCAGGCCTTGTACAGTTATGGTGAGGGGGGATGTACTGGGTGTTAATGAACAATACATAGTATGACATTGACAAACACATACAGTCATAGAGACATCTGACAAACCTGGGTTTAGCAGTGCTAACTACCTTGTCAGTGAGTCCATTCTGTTACAGAGAATTTGCACATAGCACGTGCGTCATTCGGCTGGATAGTGTAATCAGTTACCTGTATGGTTGATGATGACAGTGGTCCTCATACAGTGGACCTTGGGACATGTACTGGGGCTACCATGGTGTAAAGATAGTATACCCAGCACCCACACCCCACATTGGGTATTGTACTCACTGAAACCCATGATAATGCTCTGACATACCCACAATCACACATTGATCAGGACTGCAATACAACCCCTTGTCTATCTAATCAGTGCTACTACAGGGATATGCATGTATTGCACATGTCACAGGGATAGTAGGGTGAGGGTTCGTCATCACCCTCCTAATGTCAGAAACATCACTGTCCCTTATAATGTATGGCAAGATTTATTGTATTTGGAGAATGTGGCCTCAGAATGCTGTCTCCTACAAATATGCACACTCACACACACATACACACACACTTGCCAGGACACGGGGTAACCCATGCCTATCTACCTATTTGTAGAACAGTATTATGCTGGTGCTGCAAGCTCCAGGTAGCCCATAGGGTGAAGAGTGTAACAAGGTACATTTAACATCAATTACAGCAGCAGCCATTTCTAAATATGGCAATGGGGGGTGTAGTGTGTGAGAAGGCCCTCAGGGTATTGTCAACTACAAGTTTACAAACGCAAAGACACTGTTATTCTCAGTAATGCACACTGACACATTTGTCAGCACTAGGGTCCACAGGTGCAGGTATTCCTAGGTGTGTACCAGGTTAATGTTCATGGAGAGATGAGAAGAGTAGGGCATGAGGGTACACTGGTATCATGCCAGCTGACATTTGTCAGAAGGCCATCTATCAACCAATGCCACTTGAGTGATCCCCAGGGTGACAGTTAATTTCAGCATCCAGTCATCTGGTTTTCTCTTGCAGAGGGCCATTGAGGTGCTCCAATTGACATGTATGCAACATATATTACATAACATGGCCAGTGTCAGAGTTAGAGACCTATAACCAAGCATGTTATGTTGACTGTGGTAGTCTAGTTGAGGTATCCATGGCATGTGGTGCATACAGGGTGGGGGTTCCTAGCTGTGGCATTCATAACACAGCTGGGCAAACATGTCAGTATCAGTCAATCATAGATTATCTGTAAGCAGCCAAGATGGATACCTGACATCTGCAGATCTGCACAGAGGACAGACAGAAATCAGCTAGCCAACAGATTATGCATTAGGATGAATGTTTTGACAGATAGATGTCTGACACTGATAGGTATGCCATTACTACATGACAGCAGCCCTCAATGACATGTCCTAAACACATAGTAGTCTACAGTTAATATCCACATATCAGAGCAATATTCAGTAGGATACACTTAATAACATACAGCTCACACACCAAGAGCACGATAGTCAGTACTCAGAGTCCAGCTTTGCATGCAGGGGTGTATGGTTCCAGTACTACAATCTGCAATCTACTCTTACTTGGAAAAGCACTGTGAAAAGTAGTAATGTAATGATACAATACATGCAAGTGTGACTGCATATAACCTGGGATACTACCCATGTATGAAACACATACAAAGAGAAAATATTGTTGTACTAGCCATGTATACTCAGGTGTCCCATACAGTATACTCACACCCCTTGCTACTGTAATGACAGTACATAGAAGCATGTTACATGCATGAGATTAAATACACTTAGTAAATATGTCATTACCCTGCAAATTTGTCAGACAGGAATGTGATCACTGGTTACTAGGGATGAGCTATGCTTAGAAGGTGTAAGCATTGCTTAAATCTAAATGCTAAGCAGATTTGTGCACTGGTAAGTGAAGCCTACATGGTGTAAGTGCCTTTTCATTTAACCATACGTTAGCAACGCTTAGCTTAATGCAAACCCACTTAAAGCTGCTCAAAACTGCCTTAACCACTCTGTGTACAACAGTATTTGTCCTGCCTAGCAACAAAATAAACAGCCCTTGCAGGTCTTGAACCCAGGACCCTGCACACTGTAGTCACAGCAGTTAACCACTAAGCCATCGGAGCTGTGAAGATGTCTGTTCTTTTTTCAGATACATCATTCAGTACACATACTGAATAGTGGTGAACAATTGCTTTGACTACTACAATTGTTTAGTACTTGTAAGTGAAAATAGTGTTGCATCATTCATGTTTTTATATCTAAATATACTCATATCAGATAAATATAGTGTGATACATCTGGGAAGGTATATACAACACTCATGTTTACACATAATATATGGATATATATATATATATATATATATATATACACAAGTATATACACACACACAGATATATATATATATATATATATATATATATATATATATATATATATATATATGACATACCTCAGCACCATAAGTCACAACCTCATAGTGCAAGGGAATGTAATGTAAGTATTGCAGGTATAAATGTAGAATGTTGCTACAGTCACAGGGGTTGTGTCAACAGACATGTTGTGTAGGAAGTCATGTTTGATACCGACATGTATGCAATCAGTTACTGACAACTGTCATAAAATCATCATAGTGAAGTACCACACAAACCACAGTAATAATGTGAAATACAGCAGAAATATGACCAAATAACATGGACAGTCTGACACAATCTGGTCAGTCCTGATGTATACACAGAACTCCTTAGTGCAAGACGTATGGACCAAGCGGATGTTTACAGCCATGAAAATGGGGATATCACACAAATACTGGAATAGATAAGCTCACACAGTTGATGCATTCACACCCTCCTATCAATCCTAACACATATTAACCAGAGGATCAGAGGTCCCAAGCCCACACACTTACCACTAGTTAGTGACATACATCTTCACAGCATCCCACTGCTTTTTCAGAAATACACAACACATATGGTGGCCAGGCAACAGTAGATCTGACAAATATCTGGAAATAACATCACACTAGGTAAATACACTGAGCTGCTAGGCATGTCACAAAGCACTGTGTAAACCACGGGCAGACTGCCACAACACTGATTCAAGTTTCCTATGGGGGAATACACATGTACTTGCAAGTATAGCAGGTACTACAGGCATGTAACAGCACTGTGTAACAGACATCAGAGTGAAAGTGTATACCCACAATCAATCTCAATACAGTCACATTATGGTAAGCCTAATTAATAGTACAGTATATGGACTGTGTGAACAAAGCCATCCTCATATTTGCCACTCACACACTAACCCTACATATACTGGCCCAGTTCACAGTGTAGTCTGATGCCTGACTGTGGTATAGGACATTTCTCAGTCTGGTCCTATAAACATATACGCTGACAGGGTACCAGAAAATGGAGCAGCATGCAGTGTCAGCTAGAACAGGACCAAGAACACTGACATCTACCACAGTCTGTACAAAGGCCAAGTAACATATTCACAATACACTGCTACACAATACTGACACTCTGTCAACAATCACCATAAGTACATAGACCTCACTACTGTACAGACTACAACAGAATGTCCAGGTTTTGTACTCAAATATAAGGCCTACTATACATAACATGTCTAGCAGTCTGATATATCACTGGCTTGTTATCAGGAAAGATGTCAGTAAATAATGATATACTGTACATATGCACCTCTTACTGCATGACATATGGACAAGGGGTGAGAGACTTGGGGGACAGAGGCAGAAACACAGGACAATATTGACATATTGCTGTGATAAACTGAGAAAATTCCTGGTGTAACAGGGTTTGTTGTGACACATCTTTCTGAGGGATATGAAGTCAGTAACTCACATGGATGTCACCATGTACTGACTGCAATCATCAGAGTATGCCACTGCATTTCTAAAGATAGGAAATGTGTGAGTAACAAACCACATCTAAGACTCCAAACTCTGGCCAGTCTGCAGATAGCCCTACAGGTGAGAGTTTCCTCAAACACATAACACTGTCATGTTAGACTTTAAATCATGTAGAACAGCCATAGCCACACAAACCCTGTTAAACCAACATTACTTCAAATGTAGAACAGCAATACTTACATTCTGTCCCCATGTCTGGAACATCCCCCTCCTGTTTTTGCTGGCCTGTCTCCACAGTGTATGTTGTAAGAGGTATTCCAAACTACCCTATGTGATGCTGTTTGTCAGACACCCACATGAAGTCCTACTCACAGTGAAGGAAAAGGGCCAACACCCACATGAAGTGTTTAGTTATAGGAGTGTGTTTCCATGCAATTGACAAAAGGAGTGATACCATAGCTGTTCCACATGCAGTTAGCAAGTGGGGAGACTCCAATTCATGCAGAGGCCATCAGCTGATCATGAGCATTTTCTACAAAACTCAAGCTGCTGCCTATGCAAAACAGATGTACTTTTCCACATCCACCAGAGAGGGAGAGAGAGAGAGAGAGAAATTAAGAAAGGAAGGGAGTAAGAGCCAAGCATGTTTGTGTATGATCAGTGCATGGGGAGTGGTATCTGGGTATTATAACAGTTCTCTATATTGTTTACTAATCCATACTGTCATGTAGTAATTGCACATAGCTGTACACATTTATAGCTGAGGATTGTCTACAACAACCTCTACAGTGTTTGAAAACTGTTGGCCTTGTAATGTGGATATTGGGACATATAGGTCCTCAATATAGTGATGTAGCAAAACTCACACTGCAATGGATCCTGTCATTACACAATCACCCCAACAGGATACTGATGACATACAAACACACACTTACCAGTACTTCGTTTCAAACCCCTACCTGACTATGTATTGCTATTACAGTGTTACGCAGTTATTGCATGTGCCACTGAGCTTACATGTTGGGAACCTGTCCAAAGGTATCTTTGAAGGTGAGTGACATCAGCAGCAGTGCTAAAGAAGGGGTAAGGGAAGTGTAGTAAGTGTGAATGTCTACAAAATCAGGCATCAACAAAGACACACACACACTCTGTCACAGAAGCACACACATTATCACAGTTGGCAGGATCAGGATTAGAACTCCTACCTAACTAGTTTGCTACACTACAGTATTATGCAATTATCGCAGGCGCCACAGAGCTTATAGAGCTGAAACATGGCCAAAGGGTATTTCAAGGTGAATGACATCAGCAGGTGTGCTAAAATAGGGCAATGGGAGGTGCAGTGAGTGTGAATGGCTTCAAAATCATTCATCTCTACACACACACACACACACACACACACCAGTACTGAGATGCATAGGTTCATTGCTTCACAGGTGTGTAGTAGGTGAATGGGCCTGAAGGTTGTACAAGGGTAGGCAAAGGGAATACCTTGGCATCAGGCCACATGACAATAGTCCCCAGTGTGGCTCAGGAGTGTAGTCCCTGGAGTGGTCCCCAGGGGTGGGTATTGAATTCACCATCCACTCATCTGGGTTACTATTGTGGGTGGCCAGTGATGTGTACTGCGTCCCATGTATATGATCTATATTCCATAACATGGACAGTGTCTGGGTTTTGCATATGTCCCACACGCATGTTCTTTGATGTGTTGAAGTGTACTTGAGGTCTGTGGGGCATGTTGTGTGGACAAATTGTTATCTTCTGATGTAGCATTCCTGACCTCATTTGGTGAGACCTGGCTATGTGACTGAGGTCGTGCTTGCACCTACATTGAAAGCATGATACAGGTATTCAGTGGAGTTAGTGGCACCTGTCCATAGAGGGCATGTGTATAAGGCATGGTATTCCCTTTGTGGGTTATGTTTGCAGACTCTACAGTTGTTGCAGGCATCCAGTGGGGAACATAGCAAAAGGGCCACTGTACACATGTATTTATCTACTGCAGGGTTGGAACAGGGTGCCATGCCCTTTACTTGCTAGATAACACACACTCATTTAGGAGATGTAACACATCAAAGTACTTTCTGATGTCAGTGGCACTTTTGTAGTCAACAGGCATGTAGTCCACTGGAATAACACCATGGTTACTATCTGTGAGGCAATATGCAGGGAACTACCAATATAGTGGTTGTTGCCTAGTCAAGTGTGTTTGTGTATGAGACGTGGGTGGAGAGTATTCTCTGAGTAATAGAAGGGTTGCCTATATAGTTCACCAATCCATAATGTTAAATGTAGGGCTATGGATTGTCTACACCAACCTCTCTGGTGTTTGACATCTGTTATCCTTGTAAGGTGGACATTGTGACATATACTAGGTCCTCAACATAATTTATGAAAACTCACCCTATAGTGGATCCTGTTATTACACAATCACAGCAACCTCCACACAGGATACTGATGACAGACACACACACACTTGCCAGTACTGAGATTCAACCCCTACCTAGCTATGTATTGCTACTATAGTGTACTGCATTTCTTGCATGTGCCACGGAGGAGATTATAGGACAGATGTTGTCTCAAGGTACTTCTAAGGTGAGGAACATCACCAGCCCTTGTAAATACTGGCATTGGGTGATGTAGCGGGTGAAAGATCCCAAAAATAATTTTACCCTACACACACATTTACATTTGCCAGGGTGAGGTTCAAACCTATATCTAACAATCTTTACCAACCATTATGTTACGCATTTACCACATGCATCACTGACCTTACATGGTTTAGGGTTGGCAACAGGTACTTCTAAGTTGGATGATATCTGCAGGACTGCTAAAATCAGGCACTGAGATGTGTACTGGATGTAAATGGGGCCAAAATCTTTGAGGTACAGACATACATATGTACAAACACAGATGAGATTCAAATCCATACCTATGTAGTTATTGCTACTACATTGTTCTGCATTCATGGCATGCGCCATGGAGCTTACATGTTGGAGAGCTGTGCCAATGTATCTTTGAAGGTGACTAACATCAGCAGCAGTGCTAAAGGAGGGGTAAGGGGAGAGTAGTAAGTGTGAATGTCTATAAAATTAGGTATCATCAAAGACACACACAGTTTCACAGTTGCCATCTCTGGGATTAAAACTCCTACCTAACTAGTATGCTATACTATAGTATTACACAGTTATCGCAAGCACCACAAAGCTTATGGGGCTGGTACTTGTCCAAAGGGTTATTTCAAGGCGACTGGCATCAGCAGGCATGCTAAAGTTGGGCAATGGGAGGTGTAGTGACTGTGAATGGCCTCAAAATCATTCATCTCCACACACACACACACACGCATACACACACACACACACACACACACACACACACACACACACACACACACACACACACACACACACACACACACACACACACACAGTTTCCCTGTCTGGGATTAGAACTCCTACCTAACTAGTATGCTACACTATAGCATTACACAGTTATCGCAAGTGCCACGGAGCTTATGGGGCTGGCACTTGTCCAAATGGTTATTTCATGGTGACTGACATCAGCAGGCATGCTGAAGTAAGCCAGTGGGTGGTGTAGTGACTGTGAATGGCCTCAAAATCATTCATCTCAACACACACACAGTTTCACAGTTGCCATATCTGTGATAACTAGTTTTCTACACTACATTATTACACATGTATCGCAAGAGCCACACAGCTTATAGGGCTAAGACTTGGTCAGAGGGTTATTTCAAGGTGACTGACAGCAGGAGTGCTAACATGGGCAATGGGAAGTGCAGTGTGTGTGAATGGGCCATAAACAATTCCTCTGGAAACACACACTCACAGCTTTACATTTGACAGGACTGGGTATACAAATGCTAGATAAATACTGATTTGTACTATCATGTTACACAGTTATCACAAGCACCACAGACACTATAGGGCTGAGGGCTATCAAAAGCAATGTTTACAGTGATTGACATTAGCACATCATGTGATATTGGCCAATTGGATGTGTGGTGGATGGGACAGGCCTCATGATGGAAATCTCTCTGTCACTGTCTGTCTCTCTGTCTCTTCCCCACATCTTTGTGTGTGTATGTTTGACATATTATAGTGTGTTGGCCTCGGATATGTGTGAGTATTCCTATCCAATGTGTGTGCAAAGCATGAATGGTGTACAGTGTGGTGTGTGTGCATAGACATCTGCGACCAACAGATATGTATAGTCTACTGTGTTGTCAGACATGGGCTTCATTTCGCTAAGTGTAGGAGCATGCCCAGTATGACCTTCTGTATTGAGTGTGTAAATCCATTCCAGGTAGGTTGTACTCCAGTCCAGGGTCTGGTGTTCTACACCTACAGCTAGTGACCTGTTTCTGCAGGATATCTGTAGATAGGTTGACAATATGGAGTCACAATGGGTGACATATAGTGGGATACTGTAACTATTGTGTCTGTGCTGCTTGTGTTACATCGTTGGTGTTAGAGATATTCAGACATATGTACTGTTTTACACTGTAATGTATTATGTCATCAACTACTGACAGATATACTTATTTGCTCACAGTTATTTCCTGGGAAATACAAGATGAATGAAGCTGTGTCCAGTATTGTGGTCTGCAGCATACATATTCTTGCACATTCATGCTATTTCGGAGGGGTAGCTGCAGACACTTGCTGATAGGTCTGTGTAAATGGTCCAGCACCTTGGTACTGTGTTGGCTGAGGATCCCCTGCTTGTACATATAGCGACGTAACAGAATGGCCATATCCTGCTGTGGCCATACCTCTCAGCTGTACAGATTCACCCAGGTTACCCAGAGGCAGGGCTCATATATCTGGTCAATTCCCCTTCACATTGTGGTTTACAAGCAGGTTTGTAGCCACCCATTACCGAGTTTGCAGGCAGGTGTAGTATGGGCACACATCAGAGTTTCAGACTTCACACACTCCATGACATCCGTGCTTCTACACCCCACACTCTCTTATTTTATCCTCTTCCTAACATTATGCAAGGGATATCTGAGAAGTATCCCTATAGTTGTCCCTTCATCCCAGTAGTATTTAGGGGTTGGTCCACACTTCATGCAGTAGGACATGGTGGGCATGCTACTGGGATTTGTCAACATGGCCTTGCATTTGTGTTCTGTTGACTGTGTTATGTTGTTAGTTGGGATCCCATGAGATACCATGCATTGGCAGTACGTGTGAGGCACAGGCCTTTGACAGAGGACTGCAGGCCATCTGTAGCAGGCCAGTGAATTCTGTCACTCCTAAATTCCCAGGCTGCAAGCCACTGGATTCCCCTGTGGTGACAGGGTAAGTGTGTGAGGTGTTAATGGCAATAGTTCCTTTCCATATTAATCCACTGGTCTGGATGCTGGCAGGGTGTTGCTTACAGCTAGGGACACACCTGCATGGGGCACCTCTTCAGCATGCTGCATTCTGTGGGTATTCCCATACAGAAGTGGGGGTCATACTGTACTCATTCCCAACAGCAGGGATATGACCTGTGATAAACCTGTGGCTGATGGTGGGGTGAGCTAAGTGCATGTGTGATATGGAAGCTTCTTACAGGTGACTCACAGATATACCTGGGACATTCCCCTTATGCTGCTTGTGCGAGGACATAGGCAGTCTCTCATTACTTCATAACTGTGCCTTTTCTGGTCTGCCACTGATTGGCCAGACTACATCAGTATTCCATACTACACAGGCAACTAATGTACGGCTAACCTGTATGAACAATTCCAAAGGTGTGTGCAGTTGACAGTTACATTTTATGTACTCTGTCTAGGGTACTTCCACCTGTGCACTGTGTGTATGTCTGGGCCTACATTCATGGCATGTCCATCTTTCAGACGGTGACAGATATTGCCATCTGGACAGTGAGTATGGACGACTGTTGACATGGGTATTGCTGAGATGCATTGTGGTTGGCACTGCAGTTGTCGGAACATGGCTCTGTCATCAACAGTACTGGCCATAGGTCACCGAGACACAACCCTCCATGCCTGCATGCTGACCACTTCCAAACAATATTGAACACACAACCTAACACACAGACCCCTGCATATTGTACACATGCAACAATCTGTCCTGTAAATTGGGCCAGCTCAGGTAATCTGTGCTCCACTGTTATTAAACCCACATGTACACGTTACTGCATTTCTACATAGGATTGTGGGGGGGGGGCACACCTGATGACTTTAAACATTTGCTATGACTGTACTGGTATTTCATGTACTCTGTTGGCTTCCATTTCATTTTGTATTCTGACCTATCATGCAGACTAGAGACATATCAGTAGAGTACAGATCTTAGGTTTTATTGACCTACATATTAGTTTCAGACTTCTTACCCTTCAGAACTAACATACAACTGCCGGACCTGTTGTAGTCTGTCTGGGGGGGGGGGGGGTGTTCACCATTGCCATAAATTGGAAGCCTTAGCATAGCCTTTCTTTATGGTCATCTACACCTGTCCTGCTGGCTGAGGCTGGTGTTGGGTATGTGAGCCTCACTGACATGCATGTGTGTGTCCTATGGACATGCATTTGGGCCACCACATATATTGCAATGGGATTTGTCACCTTGTCTAGAGCTGCCTACTTTGTTGACAGCAGTATTTGTTATGGATTTCATGCTGCCCATATAGGTGTCCACTATCTGCTGCCATCCCATTCAGCCACCCGATTTCCTTACATGCTCACATCCATACCATAGATACAACTAGCAGAACAAACTACTCCATTCAGCAATTGATAGGAAGAGTGACTTACCTTGTGGCTGTGCCAGTATTGAGGATGATGCTGGAGGGCTATGTCGGATGCACATAGTACACTCCCAATACATGGTAAAACACAGGTAGTGTCATGTTTGGCATCCCTTTTACTGTATGTGTGAGTCAGAGAGAGGTGTCATTCCCTGGGTCCCTACCATGTCAGTCTGTGTGCTATGTGTTGCCTCTTTGTCAAAGCCTGGGGATACTGAGCATACCCAGTTTGTTCCTTGTCCGAGTCTGACTGTGCCTGTGATGGCCTTGGCAATGGCAGGGGGCTGTGTGGCCTAGCCCCGTGCTGTTCCTGCTGCAGCTGTTTCCTCAGGATCATATTGTATAGCATGGCACATACAATGAACATTTGTGTACATGTAGCTGGAGAGTACTGCATGGCTCCACTGGATATGTCCAGGTAGCGGAACTATGACGAGCATCCCAAACACATGCTCTATTATGATTCTGGTTTGTGTGTGTGCCTCATTATGGAGTTCTAGTTCAGGTGAGTGTGTGCATTTCTGATGGGTGTCATCAGCCATGGCTCCAGTGTGTAACCAGCATCCCCCACTAGGTGGCAATAACGGATGCCCCCACTGGCAAATATCTGGTATAGCTGTGTCATATATCAGATGTGGGAGTAGTGATAGCTTCCAGGGCTGCCAGCACACACATTCAAGATAATGCCCTGGGCATCGCACACAACCTAGCAGTTGGAGGGGAAGCCCTTGCAGTTTATGTAGACCCTACCCTGCTCGCCAGGTGGTGCTTTGATGTGTATGTGTGTACACTCTATAGCACCCACTACCTCAGGGTATTCTGCTATTTCATGGAAAAGACACACATTGCTAGTCAACACCTCACAGGTGTTGAGGAAATATATGTGCTCACTGGCATGTGCTGACATGGCATCCAGGAACTGGTGGAGTACCCTGAATGCTGATGCCTGTGAGATCCCCATGATATCCCCAGTTGGCCTTTGGAAGTTACCTGTGGCTAGTATTCTTAACCCTACACATACCTTGGTATCCACTGGGATGGGTTCCCCTTTGTTGGTTGTGTGTGTGAGGTATGGCCGGCATAGCTCAACAGTTTGCTGTAGAATGTCCCTGCCCACCCTATAGCGCTCCACTGTCTCCAGCTCATGTAGCCCCTGGTAGATTACCCTGGGTCTGTACACTCTTCTCCTTCTCCTCACTGTGGGTTGGTCATCAGCATTCACATCCTCACCACCCTCAGTCTCTTGCACATATTAATGTATGAGAGCAACAGCAGCCCCTAACATTTTGTTAGTTTTGTCAGGTAAAATTTCCCCATCTGTGTACACCGGTGATGTAGAGTTTGTGGGAAAAAACAGAGTAAAATGTGTTTGCATAGTTTATAGTAGTGTGCTGGGCTGGGCTGCTGCCTGTGTAATTGGCTGAGTCTGATACATTTAACCTGCCAGCTGTGCTAGTTCTCCTTGATTGCCTTCCTACTGCTGTTTTCCCTTCCCATTGCCCTCCTGTTTTAGCCTTAAGGAGCGCCTCACATACCCAGTGCTCAGATGTGA
>NC_056732.1:336406320-336443820 GCF_019279795.1 Protopterus annectens
ATCATTATTATTTGTAAACCATGCTGTTGTGATATTGGCAGACGAAGGCTTCTAGGTTCCTTCCTGTGCAGGATCTGGCTCACCCTTTACCCGCCCCTTCTCTACTCACTTAATCTCTCAGACCTGTTATAACATACTTAACTACCTCAATTCATCTCAACTCTAAATACATATCCAACTGACTTACACCTAGCTTCCTGTCATTACCACGTAAACTACTCACTCGGTCTCCTCTCTTACTCCTCTATCCTCCTCTTCCATCCCATTAGCCCTTCTAGCTTGTTCCACCTTTGTGTGGAGCATCTGCTTTATATCTGTTTGTGTTTAGTGCAATATTGCTGTATAAGATATAGGTATATGACTTTAGAACAGTATCTGTTTGAGCTTACTACTATCTGTATATACATCCTACCTTTATTCCTAGCCTCTAGCTAGATATTGCTATATCTATTCATTACCATGTTTCATATTGTATGTATAGCTAATGTTTGCTGCAGTATTTATTTGCTGTTGCATGTATATTCAAGTGTTCATGGAGTCTGCTGCTCATTTATTGTTCTGTGGAGCTTTTCTCTTCGGGCCTTTGCTGAAAAAAGACCTGTGTCCAGTTGGAATTTAAATAAGGTTATTCACTTTATTTTTCAGTTTCTTTGTATTTGGTAAAGCTGCCTTCCCTTCTAATCTTCTATTGTATTTTTCCATACTATCTTCAGTTATAATTTGTTTATGTTTGAAGAAAATGGTATGAGGGATTGAGAAAGAGACTCAACTCATCTTCTGCAAAGCAGTCAGGTTGGTGGCACCTATTTTGTCAGGTTGACAGACACTGAATCCTCTCCTCATGACACCATGTTTTTAGCCCCAAATTGAAGGTTTTAGTTTAAAATTCAGTAATCATCTTAAGCATCTTGCTAATGTGATGTTTTATTTTCTCTTATTACAATGTAGAAAGTCACACCATATGCTTTTGCATATCTAAAAGGGCCCAGATGTGAACTGCAAGTACATTTGTGCAGTGTGTCGTCATTTCCTTCACAGACATTGTATGTTCAAAGTACAGACATTACAAACTATACTGCATTGCAGTAAGAATGTGTGACACACCATGCATAGCCCCACTGTACAGAATGAAATATCCACTGCTGCAGCTACTTGGACTGCACTACATACGTAATGCTAAGGACAAACCTCAGTCCTTGCACATCCTAGTCCATATAGTAACCACTTGTATCACTCATCCTAGCTGTAAATGGCTTTTCCTTTCTCTTGTAAAGCCTTGTCCACTTACAGGTAATTGGGAAATGTGACCACCCTCCTCAAATTCCTTCCTACTAGAGACACTGGATTGAGGCCTGACATAGATCTGTGTCCCCTTGGTCAACCAGATACAATGCCTCGTTGTTAGAGGAGCAGCAGTGCACTAAAGTGACTTCAGTGGCCGTAATTTGGGAACTATTTAACGTGCTCACAGTTTGTCATGATATATGAGCTCATATATGACCCAGACAAATGCCCAAGTCTAATCAATATTCTCCAAATCTACAGACCCAAAAGATCACTACTCTCCACTGACAAGATGTTACTAACTGTAACTATATCAAACGATACAGCTGGAGTATCCCCATGTTCCTACTCCCTCTCTCTGTCTCTAAAGCCTGGAATTCTATACCGCTCTCTGTCTCTCAGAATATTAGAAAACAATGTCTTTAAAACTGCATTCAAAGGATAAACTAAAACATGTGGCTATGCTCTTGGCCCTCTCCTCAGATAACCCAAATGCTGCCTCTCTCTCAACATCTTTTCTTGGGCCTTTTTTAATCTCTCTATATAGCCACTCTTCTGACTAAATTGCTTTCATAGTCCTAGTATGACCACAATCTTGTCTACTGCTCTTTGTACTTCAAAGGACCTCCTGCACTTTTTGTCATCCTCACAAGTTTACAAAAATGTTTTTGCTGTAAAGCTTTGCAACAAATTGCGTTATATGTCAATCATAAATAATTTTTCATTTTCTTGTTCCCAAATATAGCACTATATGATGTTTTTATTCTACTGCATACTATTTGCATAGGTGATGTAAAACATCTTTATCAAACTGTGAATAATTTATATTGACCTAAAATGTATTCATGCTTCTTGCCTAAAATGTAGTAACTATTGTTTTAGTGTTTCCTCATTTTATTGTGGAGCTTTTCTCCCTGGTCCTCCTCTGAAAAAGGGTAGCTTGCCTGCCTAGGTGGACCATCTTGGTAAACAAAATGCAATGAATAAATAAGAGGCTTGACATAGTCTTGTGTCCCTTGGGACAACCAGATCAATGCGTAGTTGTTACAAGAGCAGCAGTGGTGGGTACTGGTGTTTCTGCTGTCCCTCATGTCCTGCATATCACATGCTGTGTCCTGCACAGAGACTGCACAATTCCAGGTTGCTGGTACTGCAAATGTGATGTGCCCACCTTCCTTGAATCTAGTAGTATTGTCATTGTGCTGGTCAGTATTACTACCAATAGTAACCAGACTGGGTGGACTAGGGTTCATGGATACAAGAGAAGACAGTAGTATAGGTGAGAGATTTATATCCAATAAATTTAGGCAAGTTACATAAAAGTGTAATAACAAAAACTACAACCCATCTATTGGACCACCCCTGAAGGGTGTATCTCTCATAAAAGAGATATGTCACAACTCCAATAAAGCTAAAGACAATTGCTACAGTTGCTTAATGTCATCAGTTTGATGTAGCAGTTCCCCTGCATCAAACATTTGGCATATGCAATGTGGGAATCTGTGATTTATTAGTTATCCTTGCTGCACGTAGTTTACATTTAATGACTAATGCATGTTATGCAGTATGTCAGTATCTTGCTGATTATAATTGCTTTGTTATTATACTAAGTATGATTGTGTTTATTAACCAAGTGATATGGCTATTGTTATGTTTCCTATCTCATTAGAGCATGCTCTCTCTATATATACGTGTAATATTGTGTAAAACACTGTGTACCCTATACTGATAATAGCTGAAGAGTGTCTCCCTAAGTTTCCGATGAAAAGCTGTGGTGGCCTCTCAACCTGCAGAGATGAAAAACAGGAACAAAGGCCCTTGAAAAATAGGAACATCCAGCTAAAAATCTGGACATCTAATTAACATAAAATTTAAACACCAAATAGCATGCAGCTCTTCCTGCTTCCAGTAGGAATGAGGCACTAAAAAGCAAGCTTACCAAACTTAAAAGACCTCCTATGCCTATAAATGACGATGTCTACCCTTGGCAATCTCTAAAGCACTCACCAAAAAGCAACAACAAACACCACACATGCCTGCACCCAGTGGACCCCAGGAGCAAAGTCCATAAGGCAAAGAAACACATTACCCAGGAATCTTGTCATATGGGACTCCATTATATAATATACAGATGCGATACTCACCAGATGAATAAAAAGAAGATATTGGTTAATTGCTTATCTGGAGCCAGGAACTGCCACATTACAGCAGCACTCATGTCTCTGCACTATAGGTACCAGTATATTTCTATTATAGTCCCTATGGACATTAATGACCTGAGACGTACCTCCTTCGACTATATGAGTAGAGTCATTGTTGATCTCTCTGAATATTGTGTCTCAGGCAGGTATGTGCCTTGCACTGAGCAGCTTTCTACCTTTACCAAAATGATGATTGACTTCAATAATTCATTAAATTTCTGGTGTCTTTCCATAACAATTCTGTGTTTGTCAGCATGGGAGGACATGGTTAACAAACTATGTTGCTTTGCAAAGGATGGTCTGCATCTGTCTCCCCTAGGCTTCTGAATATTGGCTAAAACTTTATCCAGCCAGCCTTAGACTGTTTATTAGGCAATGCCAAATTGGGGTTTATTTTTTTATGTTGGTAGGTTTGTCAAAGAAACCTAAAGGTGTTACTGCTTGGTGCTAGGAGCCTAAACAAGAAACTTCACACCTTATAAGCTCTTCTCAGTCTGAAGAATATAGACATTGGTGCTGTTACCAAAACATGGTATAAATCCACAGAAAATACTCCTGCATTGTAGGCTTCAGTGCCTTCCACACATTTAGACCATCAGCTGCATAGACAGGGACAAAAGGTGGAGGTGTCATCCAAAAGGGGGAATATCCTCTCATTGTATACTAACAGCTGTAAAGTCTACAATCTGTATGCTACTACTCTGTAATGTCTCTTTTGTAAATTTTTCTTCTCTCTGTAAACTTACGGAGTTTTGCTCCCCAGGACTCCACTAAAAATGGACACTTGTTGTCCAGTCGGACTATCCTGGTGAACAAATGTTAAATAAATAAATAAAATATACCTCATATTTTATTGTAAATATTTTTGTAACATAGTATTGTAAAAATTTTATTGTAACATACCATTGTAATATACAACTATACCTCAAGGTTGGTTAAAAAGGATGATGCCCTGGATTTTATCCACATGCAAATCACATAGGCAAAGTCCTGTATCATATCCTAGCAAGCTATAAGTCACCCTGTATGTCCCAAGAATCCCATAGCTTGTATCTAGACCTAATGGAAACATTCAGCATTAAACCAAATACCCTATTCACGGGAGATTTTAACTGCCCCTCTACTGACTGGGAAATATACACTGCCTCAATCTCGCAGGTACAATGATTCCTGAACTTTATTAACACTGATACCCTTAACCAGGTAGTGCACACACACACACCAGAGGTTTAAACTTACTAGACCTGGTACTCCCCAATATGGGAGAGTGTTGCATTCCCCCAGTGTCATGTCCTCACTGATAAGATCAGACCACAAAGATGTCTCCTTCAAAATAAAAATCAGCTTTGTAACCCCAGCAAACCCTGTAACAGGAACTATTCAAAAGCAAACTACATCCTGTTAAGTTGTAGTTTGTCAAAATTCTATGCCCTCCTAACTTTGATTTCACAGCAACCTGTGCAGAACTGTTCACAACCATGTAAATGGCTGTATAAAGGCTACTGTACCTACTAGAAGTAAACACAAAATCTCTAGAAACATACTACACTGGTGAAATCCTAACCTTAATATGGTACATAACTAAAGGAAAAAAGTCATGGCTAAAGTAAGGAAGAGGAACTCCCTTAATAACAAGAGCTCTCTAATTAAACTAAACAGGAAACTAAGAGGACTAATTAAGTCCAACACGGCCATGTATGAGGTCAAGATAACCGCCTAGGCTATCCTAGGCTAAGGACAACCACAAGACTTTCTGCAGGTATGTCTATAACCTCAAAGATAGCACAAAGTAGTGTGCTGAACTGGTGGTCAGTGGTGCCATTTTCACTAAGCAGAGCAACATAGCTGATCTGCTGGCTGAGAAATCCAGCTCAAGCTTTGCCCCCTCCCTGCCTCCCTCCATAAAATACCTGCCAACATAACCCCCCTCCCCCCAGCAATTAGCAGGGAGCAGGTCCTGGCGACACTCACTAAAACCAAAAACACAGCCTCAGTGGGCCCTAACAGTGTTATGGGATGCCTCCTAAATGGCTTGAAACATGACCTATCAGGACCACTTTAGTCACTTTTCAGCTATAGCTTGAGAACAGGCTTTGTACCATGAGAACGGAGGACTGCAGTGGTTATCTAACTTCACTATGATGGACCCCAAAAACTACAGACCCATTAGTCTGACTGCTCTAATATGTAAAGTCATGGAATGAATTAAAATGGAAATGATCAACAAAGACATAGGCAACCTTCAGACATTGGAACCAATTCAGTTTGGCTCTGTCAAGGGAAGGTCATGCCTACTAAACAAGGCAATAGATGAGGGAAAAACTGTGCATACTGCCTACTTGAACCTTAACCAGGCTAAGGCATTTGAAACAATACCATGCTCAAGTATAGTTGATAAGCTCACTGAACTAGGCATAAGCCCCTACATAACTTGCTGGATTGCCAGCTGACTCACAGACAGGACCCAGGAAATCAGGACTGGTGAGACCATAGGATCATAAGATCATAGGAGATTACTAGGCTAACTGTCCTAGAGCCTCTTCAAGCATAGACATTCATGCCCCAATTTTCCCAGTTATCAACACCCATGGGCTAGAATGGCTTTGTTATATGCCTATGCCTTAGGGCATCTACAAACTGCCTCTGTCCATAAGGACCCACAGGCTCAAGCTAGGGGTGAATTTGCAATTTCCATAGATTCATAGGTTCATATGAGGTTACTAGGCTATTGGCCCTAGGACTCTATAAGCCTAGCCGTGTTATACCCTTGTTCCCTTATTGACCAAGTTGTATGGTCAATTTTTGCAGTGTGAGTCTATAATCAGCACCAACTGCCCTTATCCAAGAGGGACATAACTGACACTCCCTAGCTAAATTTATAGTCTCCCATCCAGTTCTCTAAGCTGTGCTTAAAAAGGGTAATTGAGAAGCTCTGTTTTATGTGAATTTGGGAGTTTGTTCCAGAGGAGTGGCAATCTCTGGGAGACATATCTGTCTCTCCAGCATGACTTGTTAACGTTGCAGGCTAGGTTAAGATTCCTAGAGTGAGTGAATCTTGTCCCATTTGACTTGTGGATGTGCAGCATTTCCATTAGGACAGGGTCCGAGACAGCTCTGTAGGCCAGGCACAAGTTGCCTCTCAGCAGCCTATAAGATATAGAGTACAGTGACAAGGCCTTCAGTCTGTCCATGATACAGGTCATGTGTTGAAGGACCTGAACTTTATTGGTGAGAGACCTCTTGGGTCTCTCCAGCTTCTGCAGGTGTCTGAAGAGGTACATATAGAATGGAGCATTGTACTCTATTAGTAATCTGATGAGTACAGTGGAGTTGTATCATCCTTATCTCTGGATACGATCCTTTTACTTATGAGGAGTGCATCATTCAAGGCCTTCCTTACCACTGTAGACATGGTGATCGAAGTTAAGGTTGCTATTAATCTGTGTTCCCAAATCTCTCACCGTAGGGTTTGAGATAAGGGGGTACTGTTAATATTGTAATTTGCAGGGATGTCCCCGTTGCTGAAAGGGATGATAATGCATTTTTTTGCATTAGTTTGTCTGTGGCTTTCGTACCAATCATTTGTCTATGTAAGCTCTTTTTTTAGTTTGTCAGCATCACTGGGGGACCCAGCTTGCAATCACCGGTGAACTTTCTAAGCCACAGGCCATCTATTTTCACCTGGACTTCTGAGAAATAGACTCCAAACAGTAGGGAGCCTAGCACAGATCCTTGTGGTACACCACTGGTAACTGGTCTGCTGGTAGAGGTGGAATCCCCAACATTGACTGTATGCATTCTGTCGGTGAGCCAGTTGGCTACCCATCTAGTGACATATGAGTTAATTCCCAGCTGGGTGAGTTTCTTAATGATGTCTGAGTGGGGGATTGTGTCAAAAGCCTTGGCTAAGTCAAGATGGGCTGTATGTACTGTTTTTCCTTCATCCAGGGCTTTGGTGACATTCTCGAAGAAGTCCATCAGGTTTAATAAGCATGATCTACCTTTAATGAAGTCAAATTAGGTCAGGTCAAGAGTTTGAAGGTCACCTATGTCTTTGTTGATAATCCATGATGATCTATGGCCTTGCAGATAAGGCTGGCTAGGCGTATTGGTCTAGAGTTCCCAGGGATGGTGGATGGATCCCCTTTGTGCAAGGGAATTACTGTTGCTGTTTTCCAGTCTGTTGGGACAAAGCCAGTACTTAGACTGTGGTTGAAGAGAGAGTGCCAAGTGGTTCTGCTAGGTTCTGTTTTAGACCATTTAGTAGGCAGCCTGGGAAGTTATCCTGTCCCATACAGGCTGCATTTTTGGCCATGTAGAGTGTGGTTATGACCTTCAGTTTGGACCATCTATTGGTCCAAACTGCATTTGAATAAGCTCTGTTTCACATGAATGGGTAGTGTGTTCCGGAGAAGGAGAAATCTCTGAGACGCATGCATACCCTTCAACATGTTTATTTTATGTCACAGATGAGGTTTAGATCCTTAGAATTCTAGTGTTGTTTGTTTTGTTATTGTGTAGCAGATCCATCAAGGCTAGATCAGAGAATGCCTAGTAGTTTAGGCATAGATCACACCTCAGTAGTCTGTAGGAGACCAAGTACAGGGTCAGGGCTTTGAGGTGGTCCTCATAGGACATATTTACACCCTGTATTCCTTTAGTGAGTAACCTTTGTGGCTGATCCAGCTGTTGCAAATGTTGCAAATGCCTGGTCAGGTACATGCTGATGGGAGCATTATATGTGATTATTGGTCTAATGAGGCCTAAGTATAGTAGGATTATCATCTCCTTAGATCTGGATGTCCTATCCTTATAGGTTGCACTATGAAGAAAAATGTTCTCACTACCATTGACCCATAGTGATCAAAGTTTAGGTTACTGCCAACCTGCGTTCCTAAGTCCCTTATCGCTCGGTCTATTCTTAGGGGAGTGTTATCAGTTTTGTAATTTGCCAGGGTTGTTGCCTTCCCAAAGGGTATAATTAGGTGTTTTTGCACTGAGTTTTAGGCCATGGTTGTATCACTTGTTATTTGTCTGTGTCAGACCTTCCTGGGGCATATCTACAGCTTTGGGGGATTCAGTGGTTGCACTCTGCTTGCAGTCTTTGGTAAATTTGGTCAGCCAAACGCCCTGTACATTTGCCTTGACTTTAGGGATGTACATTCCAAACAGAAGAGGTCCCAGTACTAAGCCCTGTGGAATATCACTAGTAACAGGCCTCTTGGTGGAGGTGGATTCCCCCACCCTAACTTCATGTGTTCCATCTGTGAGCCATTTGGCCATTCTTTTGGTGACACAGGGATTTATGTCTACATTTATGAGTTTGTCTAAACTACTATATTGTACAAAATGTTTTTTTCAGGTCAAGGTAGGTAGTATGTACCATTTTGTGCTAGTCTATGGCTCTGGTAGCCTTCTCAAAGAAGTCTACCAAGTTTATTAGGCATGACCTATGCTTGATGAAACTTGAACTGGGATGGTTCTAGTGTTTGAAGATATCTTATGTCTTTGTTTATCAGATCCACAATAATTCATTCTATGGCCTTGCTATATAAGACTAGTCAGACTTATGGGATTGTAGTTCCCTGAGTCTGTTGATGATCTGCCTTTCTGTAGAGGATATCTGTTGCAGTCCTCCATTCCCTAAGGATGAAGTTTGTCTGGAGGCTGTAGTTGAAAACAGATTCTAGTGGACCTGACAAGTCATATTTCAAGTCATTTTGGAGGCATCCTGAGATATTATCTGGACTCATTGATGCAGTCTATTTAGTTCTGGAGACTTTTGTGAGGACTTGTGCTTTAGTGATAGTTAGGAGAGACATGGTAGAATGTGTTGCCTGGGACTGGGGGATGATAGGAGGGTGAAACTGGAAGTAAATTTATCACCCCACAAATTTGCTTTATCTCCCATTTCAGTATAGGATGTTTCATTTACTATTACTTCAGCACACTGTTGGTTGTTCCCTTTAAGGTTGCATACATAACTGAAAAGTGTCACTTGTTTATCCTTAGCCTGAGAGGCAATTTTTACCTCGAAGTTGGCTTTGGTGGAATTGATTAGACCCTGGGTGTTTGTTAGACTGATGAGGGAGTTTTTTGTCTTTTGGACATGACCCTTCTTATAATTGAATATTTTCTTTTGTTGTACAACCTATTTATACAGGTTGTCCACCAAGAGGGCTTGTTTTTGGAGTTTGTCTTAAGTTTATTCCTGTTTGGTGCTGCTGTTTCTATACAGTTATTTACATGCTTGTTTGGGGCTTCTGTAAACATTTCTGCATAGGCCACTGTTTTCTCTGAGTTTGGAGGGCTTGGAATTTAGCTATGTTAGCCTGGGAAAAGTTCTGAAATGTTCTGAGATTTGCTAGGAGTTCAGCCTTTATATTTATTTGTGATCTCATATGACCATCAAGGACATTGCACAAGGGGATGGGGGTGCAGCTTTCCCAAATATTTGTGAGTACTAGACCCAGGATATGTCCACCCCCTAGTGGGTGTGCAGAGTCAACCAGCTGTTCCAGGGTGTTTGCACTGACAAAATCCTTGAGCCTGCATGTTAGTGGTTGTGTGTGTATCCCAGTTTATGGTGGGATAGTTGAAATCACCATTGAATATGGTGTTGGGCTGAATTGTGAGTGATTCCAGTACATTCAAGTATGTGGTATAGTTATGTATCCAGAAAAGGAAGAAAGGGACAGCAGTCGTACTACAACTCCAAAGTTTATTACGTTAGCGCTTTCGTATTGGAAATGCCAATACTTTTTCAGACAAACCATCACGGTATATTCAGCCTTTAAGTAACTAGAAAAATGACATGACTTGAATCAGCTGACCATTGAAATTTAAATTTATCAACAATCATAAATCAAAAAATCTGATATTAATTTAAACTTATTCATCCCCAATATACTAAAAATAAAGTATAAAAACAATATATATATATATATATATATATATATACACATATACACACACACACACACACACACACACACACACACACACACACACACACACACACACACACACAAAATGTACAAAAATACAATAAATATTACCTAGATAAGGCTTTTAATTTCAATACAAGATACTGATCAGGTTTCATTCAAACCAGGTTCTCTAAAAGTCTCCAGTCTGAGTTGCCATAATAATTCTTTTTGTTCAAGTTTCAAAGATAAGGGTCCACCACTCACATCCTGCACTACATGGTCTATTACCTTGAATAAAAATGAATGTTGTGGGTTATTAGAAATATGTTTAGCTAACACATTGTCGCACTTTGAATTTCTAATGGCATATACGTGCTCATATATGCGTTCTTTTAATTTCCTATCGGTTTTACCAATATAGAAACATGAACAAAGTTTAGACGTGGCCAAATAAACAATACCTATAGAAGAACAGTTATATCTTCCTTTTAATGCGTATCTTGCATCCCTAACTTGAAAAGAACCCCTTGTTTCAATATATCTGCAATAGGCACAGTTTTCACATTTATACATCACAGTCACCCTTACAAAATTGTACTTCTTAAATTCTAACAAGTTCTTAAGATTTTGGCCCCTCCTAAATATTAACTTAGGTGAAAAAGGAAATTTAGGGGAAATAGTGGTGTCTAATAATATCAAATTTCAATTCCTTAACAAGATGTGCCTTAAATTATTAGCATCTGTGCTTTGAGGTGTGACAAAGGTCAAAGAGAAACTTGCATCATTGATGTTGTTAATATTATTAATGTTACAGATAGTGGTACTATTGCTGACATAAACATTGTTATTTGTACCTAATGTACTATTGAGGCCTAAGGAAGGAATACCTCCCATACTAAGCTCGTTTAAAGAATTATTAACTATTGGTACAATAACTGATGGTCTTTCAGGAGAGTCCAATGGGTGTACAATTCTCCTATTTTGTTCACTCAAGATGGTTTTAAAATGGCCAGACATCCTCTTCAAACGTACTACTTCTACCAATTCATCTATAATTGTCTTAGGATAATCACGTTTCAGAAACATATTCCTTAAAAAATTGCATTCACTCATGAAGTCAGATGTTGGAAGCCATTCTGGCTGCTCTCACTAGCTGGCCTTTAACCAGTGCCCTCTTTTGATGGAGTGGGTGTGAGCTAGAGAAATGCAGGAAAGAATTTGAGTATGTTTCCTTTCTGAAAATCTTAGCAATATAACTCTGTCTTCCCTTATCTTTACACAAAAACACGTCTAAGTATGATATATTATTTGAAGGTATAGGTGAATTTTAAAAAGGTGGTAGTATTACTTAAATACTGCAGAAATTCATAAAAAACAGATTGTTCAGCTTTAAATATTATAAAAATAGCATCCAAATAATGTATATAAAAATATATTGGCTCAGCAAATGGGTTATTCGAAAAGACATATTCATTTTCCCAAAAAGCCATTACTAAATTGGAGAAACTCCCTTCCCAAGGGGACCCCATGGCTACCCCTTTGGTTTGTAAATAATAATCATCATCATCAAACAGGAAATAGTTGGATAATATCAAATTATTTTTAGTATATTGAGGGATGAATAATAAGTTTAAATTACTATCAGATTTTTTTATTATTTATGATTGTTGATAAATTTAAATTTCTATAGTCAGCTGATTCAAGTCATGTGATTTTTCCAGCTACTTAAAGGCTGACTATATTGTGATGGTTTGTCTGAAGAAGTATTGACATTTCCAATACAAAAGCGTTAACGTAATAAACTTTGGAGGTGTAGTACGACTGCTGTGCCTTTCTTCCTTTCCTTGATACATAGTTTGAATTTTTATTTCCTCTAGTTTATGTGGTATAGTTATCCTGGGTCGAGTCATTCATGGGGACCAATAGCTAGGAAGGATAAGGTATTGGACTTTGGGACTGTTCATATCTGGTATTTACTTCTTGGAGGTAAAGGCTAATGCCAGGGGCCTTTGGCTGACCAAATTTTCAGATGACTGCAAATTGTGAGCTATCATAGACTCCCCCACGACACAAACATCTTATAAAAAGGTCTAATACAGACAGATGACTGATACCAAAGTCACAAATTAAAACTCAATACCAAGAAATGCATTATAGTGCTTTTTGGGAAAGCATCCTCCCAAGCTAATTACTCCACCAATAAGACACCCCTAACAGTGGGCCTGGTTATTAAGGATCTGGGAACGTATGCAGACAGTAATGTGGCCTTTGACCAACATGTGACCAAGGTAGTAAGAAAATCATTTTATGTCACCCAACTTATAAGTAAAGGCATGGCATCCAGGTCCACTGAAGTCATAATGCTACTTTATTTGCCCCTTATCAGACTCATCATTGAGTATAATGCCCCCTTCAGCAAGTACCTGACTAGACACATGCAATAGCTCTAATGCTCACAAAGGTTCATTATCAGGATAATCCAGGGTTTAAACACTTTGTATATGGATCATCTTAGAGCCCTATCTCTGTATTCAGTCTCCTACAGGTTACTGAGATGAAATCTATGCCTGACATACAAGGCATCCTGGGATCCAGCTCTGATGGACCTTTTGCACATCCACTAAATGAACAGCATTAGACCTGCTAGATCTAAGGATTTAAATTTTACTTGCAACATAAATAGTACATGTTGGTGAGACAGATGTCTCAGAGGACCCCCACTTTCTGGAACAGACTCTCTATCTATGTGACCAGAGTCTGTCCATAACCTTAAGTGTAACCTTGACCAATGGATGTGAATTCAGAAATTCACCCTGGGTCTGGCCCCCATGTTTCTGATGGACAAAGGTAGACATTAAATATGCCCAAACTAACATGACCCCCTACTCCCCCACACATATCCTTTAGAGACTTCCTAACTTACATACTCCCTCCTATTAAACATCCATGATACAGAGAGACATAGTTGGGTTGAGTTGCACAGCTAGACTTATAAATGCCCTGGTGGTTGTTAGCCTTGGATATACCTATGAAACTAAAAACATATTTAAAAAAAGAGCGTAACAACAATGATGGAAAAATATAAGCACATTATGAAAGAGAGAGTGTAAAATCTGTAAATTTTAATGAATGGTATACAAAATTCTACCACACAAAGTAATCTATTTTTGCTTCAGAAAAAGGGTGTTGTAAGATGTGTGTCCTCTTTCTTTAAATTACTGTTATCACTTGTATATTGGTCATGTAGTGTGGTTTTCTGTGTGCTAGCATCAAAAATCATGTGTGATGAGAGGGATTCAGAAAATTGTGGGACGGGGTAAATCAAGCCTGAAAATAGGGACATGTTTCAAAAATAGGGACATCCTAAATGAAGCCTAAAAATAGGAACATTCTTCCAAAACAGGGACAGTTGAGAGGTCTGCATGGCAGTGCTACTGGACTTCCTTCATTTGATACTGGTTAGGGCTGTTTTACTTCCTCACTGCCAAGCTGCAGTGCATACTGATACGTTGCTTTCCATACCTCCAGCATTGTGTCTGTGCAATGCATTAGACTCTGTTTCACCTGGTGGTCCCTCATGGATCCACTGCTAGAGACTGAGATCATTCTGTAGCTGAATATGCAGACTGTCTTTAGTGACTGTAGATTGCACGCACAGCAGAAATAAAGTTCAGAACCTTTCGTTTCTAAATAATAATTAGGTTTCTAGTTAAGTATTAGGCATAAGTCTGGAGACTGTAACAAGCATAGCCTTTAAACCCCAAATGATCTCCACCGTCAAGAAAGGCAACACGATAATTTGGGGAGAATTTGAGGCTGTCCATCCAATTTTCTAGGTTTACCTTGAAGGTGGCAAGGGTGTTGCTGGCCAGATAGTGGAAGTTTGTTCCAGAGGTGGGGGATATGTTGGGATTTGAATATACCACACCAACATATCTTGTTTATCTGTTAATGAAGATCTATTTCCTTTAACCAGGTATTTGAGCAATCACTTTTAGTTAGATATTTCTGAGGCCTCTCACGTTGAGTGATATGATCAGACAAATATACGCCAAAAAGGACATTATATTCAGTATTGTTTGGTGAGATATGAGTAAAGGGAAATTAAGACTTTGGATCTAGAGGACATGCCTTTGCAAATTAGATGAGTCAGACAGAAGGCTTTCCTAATTACTGAGGAGACATGATGGTCAAAAAATAATGAATTATCAATAAGAGTGGCTAGATTCCCTTATGTCAAGTGTCTGAATGGAAGGGTTTGTCCCCTATATGGTACAGAAAAATGTTTTGTTAACCAAACTGAATACTATATTTTTTTTATTTAATATGAAATCATTGTCCTTTCAGCAATTGTTAACGTGTTCTAATCCATGTTGAAGGAATTGTGAGTCAGAGGAAGATCAAATAAGACCATCCAGTGTAAAGGTCTGAGAAAGAGATGTCAAATAGGAAAGGGCTCAATACTGACCGTGAGGTACATCACTGGTACTGGTAATGAGCCCTGTGGTACATCAGTGATGCTGATACTGAGCCCTGTGGTACATCACTGATATTGGTACTAAGCCCTGTGGTACATCACTGGTACTGGTACTAAGCCCTGTAGTACATCACTGGTATTGGTACGGAGCCCTGTGGTACATCACTGGTGCTGAGCCCTGTGGTACATCACTGGTACTGGTACTGAGCCCTGTGGTACATCACTGATATTGGTATTTGTGCCCTGTGCTACATCACTGGTACTGGTACTGAGCCCTGTGGTACATCACTGATATTGGTACTGAGTCCTGTGGTACATCACTGATGATATATTGAGCCCTGTGGTACATCAGTGATGCTGATACTGAGCCCTGTGGTACATCACTGATATTTTTACTGATCCCTGTGGTACATCACTGGTACTGGTAATGAGCCCTTTAGTATGTCACTGGTACTGAGCCCTGTGATACATCACTGGTACTGGTACTGAGTCCTGTGGTACATCAGTGATATTGGTATTGATCTTTGTGGTACATCACTGATATTGGTACTGAGCCTTGTGGTACATCACTGGTACTGCGCCTTGTGGTACATCACTGGTACTGGTACTGAGCCATGTGGTAAATTACTGATATTGGTACTGAGTCCTGTGGTATATCCCTGCTATTGGTACTAAGCCCTGTGGTATATCCCTGCTATTGGTACTAAGCCCTGTGGTATATCCCTGCTATTGGTACTAAGCCCTGTGGTAATCACTGATATTGGTACTGATCCCTGTGGTACATCACTGGTACTGAGCTTTGTGGTACACCACTGGTACTGAGCCCTGTGGTATATCACTAGTACTAGTACTGAGCCCTGTGGTACATCACTGATATTGGTTCTGAGCTCTGTGGTACATCACTGGTACTGCGATCTGTGGTATATCACTGCTATTGCTACTGAGCCCTGTGGTACACCACTAATATTGGTACTGAGCCCTGTGGTACATCATTGATATTGGTACTGAGCCCTGTGGGTACATCACTGATATTGGTATTGAGCCTTGGGGTACATCACTGATATCGGTACCGAGCCCTGTGCTACATCACTGATATCAGTACCGAGCCCTGTGCTACATCACTGATATTGGTACTGAGCCCTGTGGTACATCACTGATATTGGTACCGAGCCCTGTGGTACGTCAGTGATGCTGATACTGAGCCCTGTGGTACATCAGTGATGCTGATACTGAGGCCTGTGGTACATCATTGGTACTGGAACTGAGCCCTGTGGTACATCATTGATATTGACAATGAGCCCTGTGGTTTATCACTAGTACTGGTACTGAGCCCTATTGTACATCCCTGGTACTAAGCCCTGTGGTACATCACTGATATTGGTATTGAGCCCTGTGGTATATCACTGGTACTGGTACTGTGCCCTGTGGTACATCACTGGTACTGAGCCCTTTGATACATTACTGATGTTGGTACTGAGCCCTGTGGTACAACACTGGTACTGATACTGAGCCCTGTGGTACATCACTGGTACTGATACTGAGCCCTGTGGTACATCACTGGTACTGATACTGAGCCCTGTGGTACATCACTGATATTGGTACTGAGCTCTGTGGTACATCACTGATATTGGTACTGAGCCCTGTGGTACATCAGTTATGCTGATACTGAGCTCTGTGGTACATCACTGATATTTTTACTGAGCCCTGTGGTACATCATTGGTACTGGTACTGAGCCCTATGGTACATCACTGATATTGGTACTGAGCCCTGCGGTACATCACTGATATTGGTACTGAGCCCTGCGGTACATCACTGATATTGGTACTGAGCCCTGTGTTACATCACTGGTACTGGTACTGAGCCCTGTGGTACATCACTGTACTGATACTGAGCCCTGTGGTACATCACTGTACTGATACTGAGCCATGTGGTGCATCACTGGTACTGATACTGAGGTCTGTGGTGCATCACTGATATTGGTACTGAGCCCTGTGGTAAATCACTGATATTGGTACTGAGCCCTGTGGTAAATCACTGATATTGGTATTGAGCACTGTGTTTTATCACTGGTACTGGTACTGAGTCCTGTGGTACATCACTGATATTGGTAGTGAGCCCTGTGGTGCATCACTGGTACATGTACTGAGCCCTGTGGTGCATCACTGATATTGGTATTGAGCCCTGTGGTAGACTCCTGGTGGCTTTTTCGCTTTCTGAAGTGGCATCTGAGAATCTAACCACATGGTCTGTGTCAAACTGCCAGTTAGCTATCCACTGTAGAATGTAAGCATTTATTCTCGGATTGACAAGTCAGTCAGTAATGTCTGCTTGGGGAATAGTATTAAAGGCCTTGGCCAGGTCCATATATACTCTATGTACTGAAAACTCAGTTTCATCTGTTTTTGGTGACTTTTTCAAATAAATGAATTTAAAGAGGCATGACCTTTCTGTGACAAAGCAAAATTGATGAGGTGCCAGTGTTAAGAGATTTTCAATGTCCTGATTATTTGGTCAGATATAATATATTCTGTAGCTTTATATATGAAGCTAGTGAGATTAATGGGCCTATCATTAACAGGGTATGTGGTTGGGTCACCCTTTTGTAATAGCATTATAATTGACGACCTCCATTGTTTGAGAAGGTAACCATTGTGGAGGCTTAGATTAAAGACGTTAAATAAGGGTTCAAATAGGGCCTATTTGTTACTGATAATCAGGCAACCTGATATGTAATCAAGGCCCAGAGATGAGGTGCTCTTAGCATTTGGGAGAGAGAGATGTGAGAACGCATAGTAATTAATGGGGGTGGCTGGAATTGTGGATTCCACTAAATAACTATAAATGTGGTTGGAGTGAACGTTTTTTGGGTCAGAGTGGGCAGTAGAATTGTGGACTAGCCCCAAGCAATTTTGGGTATTAGTTATTAACTTCCTTTATTCACTTTCTGATATAGTTAAAGAAAGATAACTATTTATTTGTTTTTTTGTGGCTATTTTAAGCTCATATTTAGTTTTGAGCTTCCTAATGGTTACCTTAGGCTCTTGTCTAGTTTGCTTGTGTGTGCTCTTAAATTGGGTAGAATGAGGCCTCTTATAAGTATTAATTATTTTTTTCTTTTGTTATATAGTTTATTTAGACAGGTATTTCACTACAGGGGTTTGTTTTTAAATCTCTTGTTATATTTGGTGTGGATAGGGAAGGCATTATTCATACAACTATTTAAGTGGGAGTAGAAGTCAGAGTCATAGGCAGTAGATTTAGCAATGGGATCCATTGAAGAAGGATTACAGTGGAATTTATTTACACAATCAAGTAAACGAAAAAAGTTATCTATCGGGAAGTCCGTAAACAGGATATTTGCAGTGGAAGTACTAGCAATTTTTAAGGAAAACGTCACTGACTGATTTAACAAGGGAGGATGATACAGACAGAGATGTGCAAAAAGTGACCATATTTGTGAGAACATCAAGGGTTTACCACCAGTTTAAGAAACATAGTACATTGGTCATATTACTCATCCTTGTGATTTTTACTGTATTTCTAGCAGTAGCATGTACACTAAACCCTACTGGCAAAAATATAGGACTGAACCTCTTGGAAAATCTTTCCTCAGGCACCCCAAAAACTGTTGAGCTGAATGTTCTTTTTTTTCTATTTCAGACTCATACAGTGCTGTGTGCTTGCAAACCTGATCAATTTCTGTCATACCTCTCAACTGCTTTGATATAGGCGTAGTGCTACATTTTTTGGCCACATATTTTTGCCTTGCTCCTCTTAGTTTTACTCATTTTCTTCTGATTTTCATCATAAAAATAGTCATGTCTGTGGCTATATAGTTTACTAAATAATTGAAATAAGCCTAACTGTGGGTGGAGACTCCTGGTGTCTAACTTTGAGGTGCTACTATATAAGGACATCCTATTAAAAAATAACAAATTGCTCCTCTGCTATGATTTTTTAGAGGTTGGCAGGTATGATTTCCTGCCCATGTTCTGCTGTTGCTATCAGTACCAAAAGTGGCATCAATAACAATGAGAGGGAGTGGAGAGATGACCAAATGGTCTGTGCTGTGGTCATTGCTTCTCATGTCAGTAATGAGTTTTATTTTTTGCTGCACTGAACACTTTAGACGTGTAGTCACCTTACTAAGAATAATATACTATGAGTGTGAGATGTCTAACTTGAGAAATGAATTCTAGTGGTTACTTTTTATTGCATCACTGCATCATTAGGGATTTGAAGCAGATGTTTGTTTTACCATGCAGTGGCAGCAGTATACTGTTGCTTTGCCTTAGGCCTTGCCAGCTTACACTTTTGCACCTGCAAAAACAGTATTTTGATTATATTTATCTATTTAGTTTTTCAGTTCTCATATATGTAAACCTACTGCTTCTATAGAGATATTTTTGCTTATTTTATTGATCTCTGATAATGCCATGATAACAAGTAGACATTGTGAATGTTGTTTGATCCATTAATGAGTGATACTCCAATTAGAGTTCAGTCAAGTGAAGTGAAGCAAACTAAATGGAACGTTTGACCCATACAGCCGAAGGCTCCCTACTAGTATAACCAAATCCAAAGTTACTGAAAGTCAGAATAAGTTCTAACACAAAAATATAGGATATTCAATTTAATCGACTGCTCCTGACCAAATGGCTTTCTGTGTTGGTCCTTTCCCACTAACCAGATGCTAGTTGTCATGAATCTGGATGGTGAAGGACCAAGCATGTGTTCAGAAGGCTTCTAAATGTAAAAAATAGACCAACTTATTCTATGGCTTTTGAAGGGATATTGGTACGGTTATGCTTAACAAGATTTTTTCTCCAGCTGTATTTTCCTTTCATCATCCTCTTCTGAGTAATTTCCACTTCATTGTGGTAAACACTGGCCTGTTAACACCTGCACTATGCTGTAAGCTTCTGAATACAATGGCAAGAGAAGTAGCTAAAGGATTACTTTGCACTTCCTGATACAAAGACATGACTCTTAGTCACATGTCTGAGCAGTGAAGATGTCCTTACCCTGCTGCTTCCTTTCCAGCAACTTAATTTAGTTTTACGCTGCTTACAAATAATGTAACTACCAGTTAATGTGATTCTTGTAAAGACATATCATGATTAAGATTTTATTTTGCATTTGAAAACCATGTGAATTGGCTAGTCACTGAACCCTTTTCAGATGCATCTTGGGCCAAAGGCAAAGCGCAAGACTATAGACAGTATCACACAGAATGTAGTCTCCATATACACCATACAGCAAACATAATACAAATCAAATTTAAGTTGAAGAAACTGAATAATGTACAGAATGAAACTTATGGAAACTGAGTGCATATGCAAGTAAGTTAGAACATTCAAGAATTGCTTACAGAGATGTATACAAGACATACACACCAGGGAGTCCTATTTATAGAGAAGAAGGAAAGGGCAGAAAGTTGACATATAGGTTAAAATAAAAACTGCAAGACAGAAACTTGGATTTAGAGCAATGTAGGAGTGTTGTATGATACAGGATTAGGGGGAAAGATGGAGGAACTGGGAACATTTGAGAAAGGATCTGAGAAAAGGAAAAGGGGAATTAGGAGTGTGTGTGTGTGTGTGTGTGTGTGTGTGGTGTGTGTGTGTGTGTGTGTGTGTGTGTGTGTGTGTGTGTGTGTGTGTGTGCGCGCGCGCGCGTGTGTGCACACACCTACAAAACATTTGCACTAAGAGGTTGACAAAGTGTACTAGAAGTGAAAACTGAAAGAGCTGGAGATCATGGAGATTGACAATGTATTTGTGAATAGCATTGCAGACAGCTGGGGGCACATGTCATTTGATACCACTGTCATCTGCACCAGATATACTGATGTTGCCCTTTATCGATTTAATGATCTTTGTTATTCACAAACAATGGTTCTTCTGTGCTTCACTGGTTCTTTCAGGCCATGACTGGGTCAAATCAATGACATATACAGACTGTAACACTTGCTTACACTATGGTGCTACGTAGGTGTTAGCATCCTGTTTACTACTATTTGCTAAACACCCTTCATGTTTTGGCTAGCTGCCTTAATATCATCAAATTTTCTATAACTGCATCCAGTGGCTAGCTCTTATGTACATTGGATGTATTGAAGATCTGTGTACTAACTGTTTAATTTGTCTACCTTTTTATTATTTGATAACTGTTGAAAAAAACTGATACAGATGTTAGAATTTTGCTTTCAAACCCAACCTGATTCATAAGCAATAAAAATTAAAAATAGATACAAGCCTATAAAAAGCAAACATGACTCGGCTAATATACAAATGAGCAAAATAAGAAAGCCTCAGATTAAACAAAGCAGATAACGCCTACAAGGTAAGAGGCAAATGACATGTACATAGCCTGTATATAAAAAATAATAATAGCATGATTATGGGGTGAGGCAGAGGGTGACAAAATGATTTAAAATACTCAGATCTGGCCCTAAAACAAGCTGTATTCCTTACATTTGTTCCTTAAGCTTGTCTGACCTCATTTCAGATATTTGGACAAGATAATCCAAAGGTTTTCTACCTAGATCATAATGACAGGACAGTTAGAGGTGAGTGTGTTCAGTGCTGAGCATATTCAGTGCTGAATGGATACATGGAGTGAAATTATAAAATTTGCATGGAAGAAGGCAGTTATCCATACTGGAAAGTTTAAATATGTGTCACCTCAGGGTGAAGTCAGTGTGCGTGCTTGATAAGAGGCTAACTATATGTTAATGGATGCACAGTGAAGCACCCTCTTCAATGCTATTAGGATAACCTGCAGCTTCTGCTGAGTGGGAACTCCAAATCTGAAAAACCTGAATACACATGCAATTTCTGTAAGCTGCAACCCATACTCCATTATGCATTTTTGCCTAGTGCCATTCTGGCCTGTGGTTAAAAAGAGTATATTGAATTTGTGGCATATATGAAAAATATGTTAGGTGATTTAAGAGTGAAATGGCCCCTGAAGTTACTCATGGTACAAAGAGAAAGGCATATCCCAGATGAATCGAGAATAAGCATTCTAGTACCAGTGTACTAGGGCATAGGAGATATTCATAAATGCTGGCAGTACAGAGGTCTGAAACTCCTGTCACATTGCATGAAAGTACTGGATAGGGTACCTGATAAACAAATACACAGGGCAGTAGAAAAGTAAGGCTGGATATGAGTAGTTCAAATTTAGATTAGGATACAGTACAACCCACCCAATGTTTGCAGTGAGCAGATAGTGGAGAAGAAGCTGGAGATAACAGTGCAGCTGGGCATTCCTTGCCTTTTCTTGCAGAAAGCATACAACAAGGTCTGATGAAAGCTTTTTTGGGCAGTCCTGTTATGGTTTGAAGTCCTGGAAAGACTGGTTAAGTTAGTGCAGGCTATGTCCAAGGACTCAATGACACAAGTATGAACAAAGTTCAATCTCACAAAGAGGACCCACTTAGAGTGGGTGTTTATCAGGGCCCAACTCTGAGTCCACTGATGTTCACATTGGTGATGGATTACATTCATACCTCTCAACTTCCTAAAGCAAGAAATCTGGACAAAGACTTAAATAATTGGGGGGGGGGGGCACCCAAAAATAGGGACAGATTTAAAATATTGCTCTTATAAACTTAGAATGTTGTTAGAATGACAGGTTTTGTGTTAAACTTGCATTTTTCTGAAGGATATGAAGTCTGAAACTCAGATGTATGTCATTATTTATTGACCTCAGTCATCTGTAGTTTGCCAGAAAAACACAACTTTTAAGATGAGCAGACCAAAATATGAGGCAACAATCCAGATAGTTAAGAGGTATCACTGCATTAGCAAACAGGCCAGAGGGAACAGATCGACTAAAGCTGCTGTGGCATTACAGGCAGAATATGAAGAAAAAATTATGCAAATGATAAGGAATGGAATGCAAAACTGAAGGCGTATGGGATGAAACTGAGTACTGACACAACAGTTGTCATGGCAGCAAATGGGAGAAACCAGAACAAGCTGAACATTGAGAAAGAAGGGAAATACTGGAAGAGGTTAACAGCTTTATGTATCTGGGAGAGGTGGTTGAGGAGAAGGGAAGTCTGATTGAGGAGGCCAAAGTTAGAGTCGGAAATGTTGCTGCTAATTAGCATAAAGTATCAAGAGTAGTCTGAGACAGAAGTACGACAACGGAAATGACAAACTGAAAAATAAGGTGCACAAAACAGTGATGTAAGCAGTACTGTATGGTACAGGAACTTGGGCTATGAAAGCAGGGCAGTTCAGGAAGGTAGAGGTAATGAAGATGAAATGCCTAAGAATGGTGATAGGATGCACACTGTGGGACAGGCAAAGAAATGATGACATCAGAGCAGAAACCAAAGTAGCTGCAATTGTAGAGAAGGTCAAAAAGAGCATACTGTGGTGCTTTGGTAATTTTAAGAAAGCAGAAAACGATTTGGTTAAGAAGATTTGGGAGAGACAGGAAGAAGGCAAGAGGAAGCAAGGATGTCCAGCCAAGAGATGGATGGATTTCATAAGAGAAGGCCTACAACAGTCAGGTATGTCTTTTGAAGAAAGTAGAACAGTGGCACTGACACGCAAGAGGTGGTGACAGTTCATGCAACACCCAAACCCCATGTAGTGAAAAAAAGGGAAAATTGGTGATGATCCTGATTTACTTTTCCACATTTAGTAGGGTGAAGGTTAAGAGGCTGAGGGAAGAATGAGTCTAATCAGTTTAAATTCTCTGGTGTATGAAAGTCTCTGGGAAGTCAATGATTAACTCAGCGGGGTCCCTAGCATCCAGGTTGGATATCTTCTGTTTTAGTTGGTTATCACTAGTCTTAACTGTCATCCGTCTTAGTCTGTGATCAGTCCTTAGAACAATGGGTCTAGTTTTATTTAATTGACTGAAAGGTGCCTTGGCTCATGCTAATGAGTCATGTACAACCAAATGCTCAATATATAGAAAGTCATGCAATGGGGTCTGGGGGGCTGCTACAGGAAGAGTAGTGGGCATTAACCATTCCGTAACCAACAGTTCCACTTTCAAGGCAGTCATGAGACCATTTCAAGGTCCTGCACCAAATCCACTGTGTTTAACGGCTTCAATGTCTGTCACAGGCAGTCAAAGGAACAGTGCATAGAAGGATGCTATCCATATATAAATTAATGGTGTGCATTGCTAAGAGAATTGCATCTGGGGTAGCAGGACTGAAACAAAACCCCTCTTGTACCAGATAGAGGATAGTAAAAAAACAAATATATTAAGGAAGCATTTGTTGCTGCAGAGCAATAATATTTTCAAAGATATTGGTAAGGGCGGGGTTACTAGAAAATGCTCTGTAGTTAAAAGGAGGATCCATTATATATAATTGAATACCATGTTCCTGTAAGGAAGCTGAAACTTACAGAAAATAAGTGATTGGAGAGAAAACAGAAATGCATCTTCATTTTTGCAGAGGGTCAGGTCTATCTACATGCACCATGTGGAGAGAAGGGTATAAACCTCCCCTCACATCCATGCTAAACGTACATCTCTGATATGAGATTGCAGAGCACTGCAGGAAAGGAAATATTTCCTTTATTCCAAAATGTGCCACTATGGAGTTGGAATATATTTTTAGCAGGTGTGTGTGTGTGTGTGTGCGCATGTGTGTGTGAGAGTGAGAGAGCACCTGCGTGTGTGTGTATGTATTGGGGAACTATAGGGTCTAAGAGGAGTTTGCTTCTGCAAAATTGAAGATGCTAATTATGTTTTATGTGCATATTCATTTTCAGCAGGTTTCCTGTTTGCTTTCCTTAGGTGTGCTGTTTGATGAGTTATTTTCAATAAATTCCTTTTCGGGATTGTGGAAGTTAGTAATGTCATAATTCCCAAAAGGGGTGCCTTTGCTGCAGGATAAGAATCATATGACCAGTCTCAAAGTTTTTAGAGGTGAGGCAGACTTAAGATGCATGTTAAAGTAAAGCCCAACAAAGTTTTTCATGACTGGAGACTTGTTACAACCTAATCCATCTATAACTAGCAGCTGAGATACCTAGCCTTTAAAGGTTATTGGACACTCCCCCTAATGACGTAAATGACAGAATCATTATGTTGCTCAGTGCATTGCTTACAAGGGCATGCTAGTTCATGGGGAGATGGCAAAATGCTGAACCATTTTGTTTATCAGCAGTGGCAATAAGTTGCTTTTAGCATTACAGACATTTTAAATAAAAGCTGCAATGTTTTATTTTAAAGCTTCAAACGTAATTTGATAGGCTGAGTAATATGTTTATTGCAAAGTATTTAGTTTAGGTATCTGTGTTTATTTGTCTTAATTATTATATAATATTATATTTATACTGTTATTTATGAATTTCACCTTTATGTAACTGTGCTAATATGTTGTTTTCATTCCAACATCCTCCTTTAGAGGGCAGCTCTTGTGTGGTTATTTTGTATAATTAAACTACTTACTGGTGTATTGATTCTTAATTATTTCAGTCACTAGAGTGCGTATTTGTTAACCTTAAAGGCTACAGTTCTGAGATGCTAGTTACAGATGGCTTACATAAAACTGGATTGTATCATAAGCTCTATGTCCCTGCACTTCTCTCTTTCTTTGGTTAAATATTTATTTGAATCTCTAGAAATCTGCATGTTGGAGCATCTGAATGTCTGGGAATCTGTATGTTGGGGCATCTGAATATCTGGGAATTTGCATGCCTGGGCATCTGAATACCTGGGAACCTGCATGTTGCTACATCTGAATGTTTGTAAATATGCATGCCGGGACATCTGAATGTCTGGAAATCTGTGTGCCTGGGCATCTGAATATCTGGGAATCTGCATGCTGGGGCATCTTTGATGGTACAGAGCATGAAGAGGCAAGCTGAACTGACAGGGACATTCTGAAGGCAGCTATGAAGTTCTTTTTGTAGAAAATGACTATTTTATGAGGATATGAAGAGGGTAATTTATTCATGATTAATTATGCATTGGAATAGAATTTAACTTTCATCTGATGTTTTTTGCTTTTTTATAATTTTTTACACTAATTTTGCAGATTTATCTATTTACTTTTGAAATAATTTGAATGGTATGATTTTGTCTTATCCAATTTTAAATCTGGCAGTTAGTGCAGAGGACTTATGTTCTGAACTATTAATGAGCTTCTGTGCCCAGGCTACTGGGTTTGATTCCTTTCACCTCCATTTGTCTGTTGTGTCACTCTGAGCAAGTTACTTAACCAGACATTGCTACCACATCACCCTTTAAAAGGGATAATTGTGTCCAATGTGCTTATCTGGTTGACAAACATATTAAATAAAACTATTTGTCCTGTAGAAAAGACAGAGTAAACAGTTTGAATGCACCAGTTTCATGGATAATGCAATTCCATTCTTTATTATTTCATATATTTCACAATACGATAGAATGGATCTGAAGCAAACTAAATCTGCAGGAGTTTTTAAACTGTGTAACTCACCACACTGCAACAGCCAAAAACATTTCTGCTCTGCTTTATTTATTTGTCTGTTTATTTATTTATTTTGCTTATTTGTTTTGTGTTTTATTTACTGGGTTGGTCCAAGTTAAGTCTTGGAACAATGGGTAGGAGTAGGTCTAGGAAAGTACAGGGAGAAACACTGAGTGTGGCATAAAAAAGGAATGGTAGGGCATGGGCAATAGTTTGCTTTAGCAACCACATGCCTGGGGAAGAGCTGTTAGGGGCATAAGGAAATAGGAAAGCCTGATTATCAATCTGTTACAGACAAGGGAAAAGACAGAGAGAAAGGACAAGACGTTTGTGGGTAGTGAGAAGTGAGGAAGAGTGACATGAAATAGTGGAGACAGAAATGCACCAAAATTAGATGAGTAAATGGTAAAGTAAAGGAAGTGAGTAGATGCTATAATTAAAAATACCGTAAAAGCATTTAATTTACTGCATTTGTCAGATAGAAACACAAACTCTCACATTATGCATACATATATATTCACAAAGACACATACAACACACAAACGCACATACCAAACTGTAAATCCCGTGTGTTGGCAGATGGACAGACAATGATACACTCCAAATTAAGGAAAAACTACAATTTAAGTGCTTTCATTCACAAAAGTAGGAACTTCATCAGAATGGCCCAGTTAAAACTCACTGACATACAACCATATTCATGCACATTACAAATGCACATAAGCATTCACCACATGCACAAACATATTCACATGCACACATACATACATACACGCATACACACATGCACAGACGCAGATGTACCAGATTTTCTTACAGTTGTTAATTTTGCGGCAGACAGTACCTGCCTGATGTGACATGATAATGTGACATTGCTAACACTGTAGAGGAAGCAGGGGGAAGACTCTGCCTGACTTTTGGTCTTTTTTCACATTTTGTCAACACCTACTGCTCTGAACTCACTACACCCAAGGGCATTTCTAATACTCCTTCCCCCCTTTTTTTTTTTTTTAAGCTATAACCCTTTGCTAAGTTGTTGAGTGGCTTCTGCTTTTTAGGGGAGTGGAACCTTTCTTAGGCTAGAGAGTAGGTTCCTGGCTGACAGAGTCAGAGAGACACTGGTCCAGCATCCTGGCAGAAATCGGTCTGATCTTCACTATGATGATGTGGTCTGTAATGCCACATCTCCTCTCCCTCACATCTACCTCTGACATGCACAATATGTTGCTGCTTCATCAACCCCTCTTTTCGCAGTGTGGAATGCTTGCAACTTTGTTTGACCAACTGCTGGCCTTCACCAAGAGTTGTGTACAGAGGTAGTTTTGCACCCTACTGTAATACAGTATCAAGTGATCTAGTCATTCTGCACCCCCAGCTAATCCTGTCAGTGAGACACACGTTTCCAAGCTCAACCTGCTGATAACACAGATGGGCACCTTTGCTTTGTGCCATCTGAACATGCATTTAATATGATGTAAAATGTGGGATTTCTAGAAATAATTCCCGTCTTTAACTTTTTTCCTCTTTTTTATTGTCTGCATTTACTCAGCTTTACACAACAAAACTGCTGAGAACCTTCACTAGGTGAACAACTCACATGACAGTGATTATGAACAAGGGGATGGGAATGATCTACCTTACCTTCATTAGTTTCCATGGGTGCTTATTACCGTCACTTAACTGCAGACGTTTGTAGTGCAGCGTGAATTGGCATGGTATTACAGTATCCTGTAACGTTGTCAGTTACCAAGGTAACTTGATCGTGCCATACTTTAAATCAAGTAAAATAAGGCCTCATCTTTCATACATCTACAATGCTACAAAGCAAATGACTATAATGTCACATTAATAGGAAAACTACGCTGATACACTGTTATATGATATGCTGATCCAGCACACTGCAAGATACACAAGGACACACACGTTTTGCACTTTAAGCTTTGACATTGGTATCTATCTGCAGGTCATGATTTTTCTCACATAGTTTGCTGTATGAAGTTTAGATGCACTTTTGATTGTTTTCAGGTGCTGCCAAAAGGGTTGCAAGAAGAACCTCTGGTGATTTGTGCTGTTCTTTATTCTGGCTCTTCCCACATATCCAGTCCCAAATCACTTTAGACTGTGGCCAGGAAAACAGAGGTGGTGAACATTTAGAGTTTTTGAGCTCTAAATTGATTTGAGTTAGTGACACTACAGGCTAAGCCTTACAGATCTTACCTGTGTAGCACATCACCCCAGTATATTCACATCACCTGAATATGTTCACATCCCAGGACTGCTCCAAAAAACTGTAACATGGAGATAAATGTACCTCATCATTAAAGACTGCTACCTCAAAGACATCTAATTAAGACTATGATAACCAGATGAACTTATATTTTTTTTCATGAAGGAACCAAGTAGCACATGGATCCACATCAGGTTATTAGATAGTGGAGTTATCTGTTGGACATATCTGCAGCTATCTCCTCAGACCGGCCTGGAAAATGAGGGCACAACCTGGATGAGTGGCAGAGGGTGTCCCTCACATTGAGGTGATGAATATCCAGATTTCCTAATATTATATACACTTTGAGCACTGGACTTATATATGTAATCCAAACCACTTATAATAGTATGTTGTAATTCCTGTTATGTGTTCATTTGTATACTTTTCAAGGGACTGCTTATAATGTTAATGCCAAGGAGCAGGTTAATATTGGCTTTGTTCGAAGTGGTTTGGGCATCCTGCACCTTTAATGTTTTTATCTTCATCTGATCTTTTGCAGGCCTAATAAGCAAATGATGTTGCAACTAGGTCAATGAAGTACCAGAAAGGTTTTTTGAAAGAGCTGCCTTATCATGTTTTGCCAGAACACATGGTTTTAATTTGGGTAACAGAGTCAACACTTCAAGAGTATCACCTTTATGGATAATGCAGTTTCATTTTTTATTTCCTTCAAGAAAAGAGCATATGTCACAATACAGGAAAAAAGGATCAAAATGAGTTTTAAAAAGTATTTTGACTCACCACATCCCTATACCCACCAAACATTTTTGCTCCCATTTATTTATTTGCTTGCTTTTTTTTTTTTACTATGGAAACAGGAAGGGTTGATTATCTATCCATTAGAGGTGGTAAACCATGTCTTTCAATACCAGATTGCCTCAGGAAATTGATTTATATAATTTTAAGTATCACATATACAGTGACCTCATCATCCACTATTACATACTGAGAAATGTTTCTTAGAGAGTATTTTAATCACAGACATGGATGTTAGGCATAGATTATGTGGTGTAAAGATTAATTTTTAAGAAGCAATGTTTGTTTGGGGACTTTGCCCCAGCTTCAGACATTTAAATGAAATTATAATAGTACAGGTGTACCAAAAATAATATGATTTTTTTCAGATTAATACAGTTTTTATATTATTATTGCCAACCATTTCAAAGCTTGTGATTCAATAACTTCAGTATATATACTGCATTCTTAATACGATAAAAAGGCAATTTTGCTAGTGAGCAAGTGTAAATTGGGAGCACTGTCCAAGTGCCCTGTCTATCCAGACAATCTGTAAGTGGAATCTAAAGGAATCAAACCCAAGCCGCTGTGATAAAACTTCTAAGCAACTTTTGCTTTTCCCTTTTGAGCTTAACTGCCAAACTAGGTAACTTTTCCAAGCTATGTCTAACTATCGAACTGCATTTTTTCTCCTGCTTAATTTCTCATTTTGTACAGAGAAAGGAACTCATGAGCTTTGTTACATCATGGTTCAGGAATGCTCTGTATGTTTTAGTACAGCATCCCGCTTTTTCTTTTGTCCCACAAGAAAGGAACGCACTTCTCACTGCAGTCATATTTACCAGTTTAAATGTAAATCATTTCTGATTATTTTCTAGGCTGAGCACTGTGGTGCTCATATATTTGTGTCTAGTTCTTGTTATTTTTACTGCTTCAGAATCCAGTACCCTTCCTACTGCAAACAATTACTATATATGTGTGTGTGTGCAGCGTTCCTTGTCAGCCCAACAGAATGCCCCAAACATACATTTCTACAAAGCTACACTGATTTATTATGTCACTTTTATAAGTGTTTTCAGAACCTCTTCATGTGCACATAAATATGTCTTAAGTCTGTATTAATTGTCTATCTCTTACTGGCTTTATGTGATCTTGCTGGTTTCTTACTGTTAAAATAAATACCAGTCTGCCTAACCTGATTGCTTGGTTTAGCTCTTGATGAAGAGTTAAGTCTGACCCAAAGCACTCACAAATTCAGCATGAGGGTCACCAGATCTAGGGATCTAAACCATGCTGGAGAGACAGTTATGTGTCTCAGAGATTGTCTCTTCTATGGAACATGGAACAGGCTTCCTATTCATATTAAGCAGAGCCCCTCTCTTTCCCTCTTCAAACGCAATTTGGATTAATGGATGGGGAATCACAAATTCACACCTGGGGTAGTGCTTATGTCCCTTATAGACAAGGGCAATCTGTAAGACACTCAATGCACAGGCACAAATTCATGTCATCCTCTTACCCATAGAAGCCATATATTGGGTAAAATTGGGTTATATTGGTTAGGCTTGTAAAGGCTCTTAAGCCGTTAGTCTAGTAATCTCCTATGAACCAATGTGCTGGGACTTTATTTATAGGCATTTGAATGGACTTCATAATTATCTGACTGTGGACATTGTTTAGCTGTTGCAGGAGGATCCAGTCTATGTGGCTGTATGGTCTTTCAGCTGTTTGCTGAAGCTCACATTGAAAATAATGCAAAGAAAATATAATACTTACTTCAGCCTTTGCTCCTCTTCACAAGAGTGAAGATATGGCTACTCTGTAGGAAAGAATATGGTCCACAGATCTAAATGGTAAGTATTGTTTGCGGGGTGCCTGTGAATGTACTTCATGAGTTATTTAGAGGAAATTTCTGTGAAAAAGATTTTTTTTTTAATTTTAGATATTAAACATTAGCAGATGAGACACATGAGCATTCAGCTGTTCATGGAGGAAATCATTTGGCTTACCATTTCTGCTTGTTTGTTGCAATTAGCTCCTTGCCACTACTCTTCCTTGACATTCTTTTTTCTTCTATTTTATGCTGTATTTAACTCCTCCTGTGGTCATTCAATTCACTACCACCTGTGGTAGCACATTCCACAGATCTACTACTCTCTCCGTGATGAATAACTTTCTCATCCCTTGTTTAACATAGTCCATTCTAATCCTTAGCTATCTTCCTCTAGTATTTTTTCTCTCTGTCTCTACCCTTTCTTCCATTGTGTGCATCAGTAGCTTTCTTTAACTTTTCTTCTAGGCTCATCTGGTTCATTCCTTTTACCATCTTGGTTGCCTTTCTTCATACTTTATGCTGTCAGTCTTAGCTCCTTTATCCTGTTTGGTTTTCACAGATGGAGATAGTACTTTGGGTATGGCCTCATCAATGCTCCGTACAGTAGGAATATTGCAGCCTCATCCCTTATTTGTTTATTCACTGATTCACTTTTGTTCACTGACTTAGGCCTTTGGTCTCTTTTCAGAAGAGACCCAAGGTAGTAATTTATACAGACTGGTTAACATTTATTCAGGGCAGTGTGGAAATTCTCCACTGTTTTTAATAAATCCCATAAGATTTTTTTAACATCTACCTAAGTGGCTACCAACTCAGGCAGATGGAACCTTATTTTAATTTCTTACCTGAAGGACATAATAGAACTCCAACTGTTATGTTTTTCCTGACATCAAGTACAGATTAGCATAATGATGAGATACTGATACTTCTAAGTCCACCCTTGTCATAATACAGTCAGCATCTTGTCAGCCTTAGCCAACATGCGCATACTTTGTTCCGGCTGCATCATTTTTATACTGATTAATACTCCCAAGTCTTTTATGTTGTACTGTTTTCCCAGTTTTACTCCTCCCCGCTGTTATTTCTTACCATGGGTGCTCTCCGCAAGGTATACCTTACATATGATGATATTGGTTCTTAGCTGCCATTTTCTGTCCATTTTCCCTATCTTCATAATTAACTTTTTAGACTATCCTTCCAAATCCTGCACCATTACCCATATCTTTGTGACAGCCACAGATAGATTTATCCTGTTTTTTATTCTTGTGGTAACTGTCTGACATGGACAGTTTATTAGTGTTGGCCTAGCCCCACTACCAAATGTTTGGTATTCCAGTAGTAATCCTCTTCTCACGTAACAAGTGTCATGTAGTCAATAGCTACCAATCAGTTCATTATCAGTCTTGGTATCCTTAGCCCAGTGCTTAACAACTTAATGTTCCTAAAGGTCATTTGTGTGATTCCAAGTCAAAAAACTTTACTAAAATCCAAGCTGACTGGTCACTTTTTCAAGTGAAATTCCTTGCTTCCTTCCTTCCTTGTATGAGAAAACCACTGTTACCTTTTTTCCAGTCCTGGAGACCTCATCTAAATGTAGTAACAAGCTGCATATCACTGACCCACACCATCCTGCTATTCACCTGAGAGGAGCTTATCCTGGCCATGTAACTTGTCTTCCTCTAGTTAAATTAGTTCTCTGCCAGCATCCTCCCTTTTCTCCCATTTTCTTCAATTAGACTTTATATGACTATTACAGGATAGTTCCCTGCACTGCATTACAGGATAGTTCCCCGCACTGCATTACAGGATAGTTCCCCGCACTGCATTACAGGATAGTTCCCTACACTGCATTACAGGATAGTTCCCCGCACTGCATTACAGGATAGTTCCCCGCACTGCATTACAGGATAGTTCCCCGCACTGCATTACAGAATAGTTCCCCGCACTGCATTACAGGATAGTTCCCCGCACTGGCATCTCCTTGTTTAGGATATCTGAATGCTCCTTTTTAGATGTTTATCTGTTTCTCTTCTTTCGTTAGTTTGCCTGTTTCTGTTGTATTGCATCTCCTTTACTTCACCTACCCAAAGAACCATTTCTCTATACTAAGCCAATGTCTTCTTTCAGCTGCCTGCCCCCTTTGCATTAAGGAGCAGGGTGTGCATTATTTACATCCACATTTGCCCCGTCACAGTCCTGAAACCTTGTTCTGTACCTCTTGCATTTTCTACCAGGCTGCTCATTCTTTCCTTTGCTGACTCTCGATAATGGCCACTGAAATATCCGTATCACATTGCATAGAAACCTATCGTGCATGGAGGATCATGGTTATACTCCAATACTGCAACATTAACAGCTTTTTAAGCACTTTTCTAACATCAGATAGGTCTTTCATAAGTTTTTGGCAAGCACACAGAATCACTGTTAGGATTTGGTCTCAAAGTAGGGATGAACAGAGTACAGCTTAGTAGGCGAAAAACAGAGGTAGAAGGTAGAGCATCTTTTAAAAAGTTGTCAGAACTTCACCCTGCCAAACTTATAAACAAAGGTGTAGCAGAATGAGATGTCTAACAGCATTTAAAGTTCTTTGTTCTTCAGAGGAATACTTTGTTTCTGCCTGTTTGACTGTGTTTAAGTGTTTTGTTGTCTTTAAAAAGGTCTGAAAGCTGGTAAAACACTTTGCAATCCTGCACTTTCTTTTCTTAAGCTGGTAGTACCTGGAGCAGATAACAGCTCAGTGCATTGCAAAGAATTATAATTGGGTCTCACCAGTCATAACATTGTATTATGTGTTCTTGACATGGATTCCAAGATTGACCTCTGTAGTTTTGCTCTTGAAGTGAGTTTCTTGGCATCCATATCTAAAACACATAATAAGTGACCTGATCACAATTCTCTATAATAAGTACACAGAGACCAGTTAAGTGAATCTTTTACTCACAGTGACTGTTTCTGAAGTGGCATGCCCAGCCAGTATGCATGTAATGCAGATACGCATCTCATAATTCATTATTAATTCATATCAAGGACCCTCTCTTTTCGCACTTTAATGTAAGATAAAGAGAACAGCATAAGCAGACACAGATATTTATGTGTGGCTACACAAAAGGCACACTGACTCACAGCTCCTGTCTTCCTGCAATTATCACATTTTACTATGCAGTGCACATTATGGTAAAGATACAACAGATGGTGATGAAGGTGGGATCATATGTGCAACAGCCATTTACACTTGAGAAGCATAAGAAACTAGCTGGAAATGATGGAAAAGGGAATGTGATGTAGCATCAAGAAAAAACATTGTGTTAACAAAGGTGGCAGATCAGCTGGTCAGGTGAATAATGCAGTGATAGAAAGGGCTAAAAGAGATTATGCATAAAATATTTCAGAAGTATTTATATTATGAAATAACTGATGCATTCTGATTGGGGTGCCTGTTGAACCTCTGAGAAGTGTAAGTGCTGTCCTCAGAACAACAGAATTATGACTTCAAATACAGTGAAACATCTGCTAAGTTTCAGGCTGTGACATCTCAGAATATTATTCTACTTCAAGGTACAGAGATCTTTGAGTTTGCAAAACTAAATAAAATGGAATGGGGGTGGTGCAGCCCCCCCCATGTTGTAGGGTAAAGGGGGAGAAGCTTCCCCACAAAAACAGTTCAGTAGTCACACTGAGTTAAATTTGTTTGGTTGAGTTTCTGTTTCTTTTTAGAGAATTGGGGCCCATAATTTTGGTACAGCACTTGTAATAAGCAGTGTTGTAATTCTAGCAATGCAAGCAGCTTTAATGATCATAAACTACAGTTTTTAGATAATGTGTTTGGATTTTTACAAGGGAATAATTAAGAAAATTGCAATCACATGGACTTATTAATGGTCATCTAATGTAAGTAATCAATATACAATGAAGTTACCGATTCCTTATCCAAGAGGGACTTTTGGTCAGATAGTACAACATTCAATCAATATACAGTGAACCTATTAAAGGAAAGAAACAGTATTATTAAGGTTTTATGACAGTAAAAGCAATCAAATTAATGTTTGTATACAGAAAATATTGCACTCAGAAGGGAAAATTGTAATAATTCAGTGTTGAAACAAGTTAAATAACATATAGTATATCATCAAACTGAAGCAATATTTATATATTACTATGTGCTGTTTTATGTACAAGTATTTTGAGTGAATTGTGACAGTTTACATAAACAAAAGGGGACATTTACTGTTATGAACTAAATACATAGTTGTGAGATGTATAGAAGCAAACCAGTGCAGCTTTCACTTACTGGAGAATATGAAATTGTGAGGAAGTATTTCAAGTGAATTGTTACCATTACTCAATGTCCAGGCTAAACCAGTATGCTCATACCCATCTGCACATGCTACTGGTGCAAACTCTGTACGGTGTTACTGCTAGTGCATACCGTGTTAATAATGCATACTCTCTACTGTGTTACTGGTGCATACACTAAACTATGATTCTACTGCAAACTCTGTACTGTACTACTAATGCATACTTTATACTGTGTTACTGCTAGTGCATACTCTATACTGTGTTACTGCTAGTATATACTGAATACTGTGTTACTAGTGCAAACTCTATACTATGTTACTGTACTGCTAATGCATACCCTATATTGTGTAACTGCTAGTGCATACTGTATACTATGTTACTAGTGCATACTCTATACTGAGTTACTGCTAGTACATATTCTATACTGTGTTGCTAGTGCATACTTAATACCGTGTGACTGCTAGTGCATACTGTATACTATGTTACTAGTGCATATCCTAAACTGTGATAGTACTGCATGCTCTGTACTGTGTTACTAGTGCATACTGTATACTGTGCTACTGCTAGTGCAAACTCTATTCTGTGTGACTGCTAGTGCATACTGTATACTGTGTGACTGCTAATACATACTGTATACTGAGTTACTAGTGCATACTGAATGCTGTGTTACTAGTGCAAACTCTATACTGTGTTACTACTAGTGCATGTCCTATACTGTGTAACTGTTAGTGCATAGCTGTATACTGTGTTACAAGTGCATATTCTATACTGTGTTACTGCTACTGCATTCTCTATACTGTTTGACTGCTGCTGGATGTTGTATACTGTGTTACTGGTGCATACTCTATAATGTGTTACTGCTAGAGCACACTGTATACTGTGTGACTTCTAGTGTGTATTCTATAATGTGTTACTAGTGCATACTCTAGACTGTGATATTAGCACATACTCTATACCATGTGACTAGTGCATATTCTGTACTGTGTTGTACATACTTTATAATATGTGACTACGTGTACATGCTGTATATTGTGTTACTGGTATATACTGTGTTACTAATGCATACTTTATACAGTGTGACTGCTAGTGCCTACTCTATACTTTGTGGCTGCTAGGGCATACTCTGTACTGTGTTTCTAGTGCACACTATATACTGTGTTACTGCAGGTGCATACTTTATACTAGATTACTGCTAGTGCATACTTTCTACTGTCTGACTGCTAGTGCATAGTCTATTCTGTGTTACTGCTAGTGCATATTCTGTAGTGTATTACTTCTAGTGCATAGTCTGTACTGTGTAACTGCTAGTGCATAAGTGTGTTACTGCTAGTACATACTCTATATTGCATTATTGCTAGTGCCTACTGTATACTGTGTGACTGCTAGTGTGTACTGCATACTGTGTTAGTAGTGCATACTATGTACTGTTTTACTGGTGCATACTCACTAGTGGGTTATTACTAGTATATATTATAGACTGTTACTAATCTATACTCTAAACTGTAATACTCATGCATAATCTATTGTGTGTTACTGATAGGGCATACTCTATGCTGTGCGACTGCTAATGCATATTCTGTACTGTGATGCTAGCACATACTCTATACTGGGTTACAACTAGTGCATATTCTATACTGTGTTACTAGTGCTTACTCTAAACTGTGGTACTACTGCATGCTGTATACTGTGATACTAGTGCATACTCTATATTGGGTTACTGCTAGTGTATACTCTAAACTGTGGTAGTAGTGCATACTCTATACTGTGTTACAAGTGTATAGTCAATACTGTAATACTGTGTTACTGCTAGTGCGTTCTCTATCCTCTGTTATTAGTGTATACTCTACACTTTGTTACTATTGCATACTCTATTACAAGTGCATACTGTATAGTCTGTTACTAGTGCATACTCTGAAGTATGTAACTGCTTGTGCACACTTTATCTCATGTGACTAGTGCATACTCTGTACTGTACTGCTGCTAACCCGTATTAGAAGGCTGCTGTGTCGCATACTTCTCAGCTGAGCTCCTCCATTT